>NW_025062603.1:0-55595 GCF_018153295.1 Drosophila grimshawi | reverse complement strand
GAAATTAAATTATTTTAATGCAGTTTTGTTCCAAAGATTAAGTGAATTCAAAAAACACCTTTATTATTGAAATGGGGTAATTTTAGACGAAGATATGGCCATTTATTTCAAGGTTGACCCTATTTAATGTTTTCCTTATATTTTCTATTTATCGAAGAATATCCCTTAATATCTTTCTTAGATGAGTCGGAAGTCAAATTATTTTAATGCAGTTTTGTTCCAAAAATCGAGTGAATTTTAAAAACACCTTTATAATTAAAATAGGGCAATTTTAGACGAAGATATGGCCATTTATTTCAAGGTTGACCCTATTTAATGTTTGGCTTATATTTTCTATTAATCGAAGAATATCCCTTAATATCTTTCTTAGATGAGTCGGAAGTCAAATTATTTTAATGCAGTTTTGTTCCAAAGATCAAGTGAATTCTAAAACACCTTTATAATTGAAATGGGGCAATTTTAGACGAAGATATGGCCATTTATTTCAAGGTTGACCCTATTTAATGCTTTCCATATATTTTCTATTTATCGAAGAATATCCCTTAATATCTTTCTTAGATGAGTCGGAAGTCAAATTATTTTAATGCAGTTTTGTTTCAAAAATCGAGTGAATTTTAAAAACACCTTTATAATTGAAATTGGGCAATTTTTGACGAAGATATGGCCATTTATTTCGAGGTTGACCGTATTTAATGTTTGGCTTATATTTTCAATTAATCGAAGAATATCCCTTAATATCTTTCTTAGATGAGTCGGAAGTCAAATTATTTTAATGCAGTTTTGTTCCAAAGATCGAGTGAATTCTAAAAACACCTTTATAATTGAAATGTTGCAATTTTAGACGAAGATATGGCCATTTATTTCAAGGTTGACCCTATTTACTGCTTTCCTTATATTTTCTATTTATCGAAGAATATCCCTTAATATCTTTCTTAGATGAGTCGGAAGTCAAATTATTTTAATGCAGTTTTGTTCCAAAGATCAAGTGAATTCTAAAAACACCTTTATAATTGAAATGGGGCAATTATAGACGAAGATATGGCCATTTATTTCAAGGTAGACCCTATTTAATGCTTTCCATATATTTTCTATTTATCGAAAAAGTTCCCTTAATATCTTTCTTAGATGAGTCGGAAGTCAAATTATTTTAATGCAGTTTTGTTCCAAAATCGAGTGAATTCTAAAAACACCTTTATAATTGAAATGTTGCAATTTTAGACGAAGATATGGCCATTTATTTCAAGGTTGACCCTATTTACTGCTTTCCTTATATTTTCTATTTATCGAAGAATATCCCTTAATATCTTTCTTAGATGAGTCGGAAGTCAAATTATTTTAATGCAGTTTTGTTCCAAAGATCAAGTGAATTCTAAAAACACCTTTATAATTGAAATGGGGCAATTATAGACGAAGATATGGCCATTTATTTCAAGGTAGACCCTATTTAATGCTTTCCATATATTTTCTATTTATCGAAAAAGTTCCCTTAATATCTTTCTTAGATGAGTCGGAAGTCAAATTATTTTAATGCAGTTTTGTTCCAAAATCGAGTGAATTCTAAAAACACCTTTATAATTGAAATGTTGCAATTTTAGACGAAGATATGGCCATTTATTTCAAGGTTGACCCTATTTAATGTTTGGCTTATATTTTCTATTTATCGAAGAATATCCCTTAATATCTTTCTTAGATGAGTCGGAAGTCAAATTATTTTAATGCAGTTTTGTTCCAAAGATCGAGTGAATTCTAAAAACACCTTTATGATTGAAATGGGCCAATTATAGACGAAGATATGGCCATTTATTTCAAGGTAGACCCTATTTAATGCTTTCCATATATTTTCTATTTATCGAAGAATATCCCTTAATATCTTTCTTAGATGAGTCGGAAGTCAAATTATTTTAATGCAGTTTTGTTCCAAAATCGAGTGAATTCTAAAAACACCTTTATAATTGAAATGTTGCAATTTTAGACGAAGATATGGCCATTTATTTCAAGGTTGACTCTATTTAATGCTTTCCATATATTTTCTGTTGATCAAAGAATATCCCTTAATATCTTTCTTAGATGAGTCGGAAGTCAAATTATTTTGATGCAGTTTTGTTCCAAAGATCGAGTGAATTCTAAAAACACCTTTATAATTGAAATGGGGCAATTATAGACGAAGATATGGCCATTTATTTCGAGGTTGACCGTATTTAATGTTTGGCTTATATTTTCAATTAATCGAAGAATATCCCTTAATATCTTTCTTAGATGAGTCGGAAGTCAAATTATTTTAATGCAGTTTTGTTCCAAAGATCGAGTGAATTCTAAAAACACCTTTATAATTGAAATGTTGCAATTTTAGACGAAGATATGGCCATTTATTTCAAGGTTGACCCTATTTACTGCTTTCCTTATATTTTCTATTTATCGAAGAATATCCCTTAATATCTTTCTTAGATGAGTCGGAAGTCAAATTATTTTAATGCAGTTTTGTTCCAAAGATCAAGTGAATTCTAAAAACACCTTTATAATTGAAATGGGGCAATTATAGACGAAGATATGGCCATTTATTTCAAGGTAGACCCTATTTAATGCTTTCCATATATTTTCTATTTATCGAAAAAGTATCCCTTAATATCTTTCTTAGATGAGTCGGAAGTCAAATTATTTTAATGCGGTTTTGTTCCAAAGATCGAGTGAATTCTAAAAACACCTTTATAATTGAAATGTTGCAATTTTAGACGAAGATATGGCCATTTATTTCAAGGTTGACCCTATTTACTGCTTTCCTTATATTTTCTATTTATCGAAGAATATCCCTTAATATCTTTCTTAGATGAGTCGGAAGTCAAATTATTTTAATGCAGTTTTGTTCCAAAGATCAAGTGAATTCTAAAAACACCTTTATAATTGAAATGGGGCAATTATAGACGAAGATATGGCCATTTATTTCAAGGTAGACCCTATTTAATGCTTTCCATATATTTTCTATTTATCGAAGAATATCCCTTAATATCTTTCTTAGATGAGTCGGAAGTCAAATTATTTTAATGCAGTTTTGTTCCAAAATCGAGTGAATTCTAAAAACACCTTTATAATTGAAATGGGGCAATTTTAGACGAAGATATGGCCATTTATTTCAAGGTTGACCCTATTTAATGCTTTCCATATATTTTCTGTTGATCAAAGAATATCCCTTAATATCTTTCTTAGATGAGTCGGAAGTCAAATTATTTTAATGCAGTTTTGTTCCAAAGATCGAGTGAATTCTAAAAACACCTTTATAATTGAAATGTTGCAATTTTAGACGAAGATATGGCCATTTATTTCAAGGTTGACCCTATTTACTGCTTTCCTTATATTTTCTATTTATCGAAGAATATCCCTTAATATCTTTCTTAGATGAGTCGGAAGTCAAATTATTTTAATGCAGTTTTGTTCCAAAGATCAAGTGAATTCTAAAAACACCTTTATAATTGAAATGGGGCAATTATAGACGAAGATATGGCCATTTATTTCAAGGTAGACCCTATTTAATGCTTTCCATATATTTTCTATTTATCGAAAAAGTTCCCTTAATATCTTTCTTAGATGAGTCGGAAGTCAAATTATTTTAATGCAGTTTTGTTCCAAAATCGAGTGAATTCTAAAAACACCTTTATAATTGAAATGTTGCAATTTTAGACGAAGATATGGCCATTTATTTCAAGGTTGACCCTATTTAATGTTTGGCTTATATTTTCTATTTATCGAAGAATATCCCTTAATATCTTTCTTAGATGAGTCGGAAGTCAAATTATTTTAATGCAGTTTTGTTCCAAAATCAAGTGAATTCTAAAAACACCTTTATGATTGAAATGGGCCAATTATAGACGAAGATATGGCCATTTATTTCAAGGTAGACCCTATTTAATGCTTTCCATATATTTTCTATTTATCGAAGAATATCCCTTAATATCTTTCTTAGATGAGTCGGAAGTCAAATTATTTTAATGCAGTTTTGTTCCAAAATCGAGTGAATTCTAAAAACACCTTTATAATTGAAATGTGGCAATTTTAGACGAAGATATGGCCATTTATTTCAAGGTTGACCCTATTTAATGCTTTCCATATATTTTCTGTTGATCAAAGAATATCCCTTAATATCTTTCTTAGATGAGTCGGAAGTCAAATTATTTTGATGCAGTTTTGTTCCAAAGATCGAGTGAATTCTAAAAACACCTTTATAATTGAAATGGGGCAATTATAGACGAAGATATGGCCATTTATTTCGAGGTTGACCGTATTTAATGTTTGGCTTATATTTTCAATTAATCGAAGAATATCCCTTAATATCTTTCTTAGATGAGTCGGAAGTCAAATTATTTTAATGCAGTTTTGTTCCAAAGATCGAGTGAATTCTAAAAACACCTTTATAATTGAAATGGTGGCAATTTTAGACGAAGATATGGCCATTTATTTCAAGGTTGACCCTATTTAATGCTTTCCTTATATTTTCTATTTATCGAAGAATATCCCTTAATATCTTTCTTAGATGAGTCGGAAGTCAAATTATTTTAATGCAGTTTTGTTCCAAAGATCAAGTGAATTCTAAAAACACCTTTATAATTGAAATGGGGCAATTATAGACGAAGATATGGCCATTTATTTCAAGGTAGACCCTATTTAATGCTTTCCATATATTTTCTATTTATCGAAAAAGTATCCCTTAATATCTTTCTTAGATGAGTCGGAAGTCAAATTATTTTAATGCGGTTTTGTTCCAAAATCGAGTGAATTCTAAAAACACCTTTATAATTGAAATGTTGCAATTTTAGACGAAGATATGGCCATTTATTTCAAGGTTGACCCTATTTACTGCTTTCCTTATATTTTCTATTTATCGAAGAATATCCCTTAATATCTTTCTTAGATGAGTCGGAAGTCAAATTATTTTAATGCAGTTTTGTTCCAAAGATCAAGTGAATTCTAAAAACACCTTTATGATTGAAATGGGCCAATTATAGACGAAGATATGGCCATTTATTTCAAGGTAGACCCTATTTAATGCTTTCCATATATTTTCTATTTATCGAAGAATATCCCTTAATATCTTTCTTAGATGAGTCGGAAGTCAAATTATTTTAATGCAGTTTTGTTCCAAAATCGAGTGAATTCTAAAAACACCTTTATAATTGAAATGTTGCAATTTTAGACGAAGATATGGCCATTTATTTCAAGGTTGACTCTATTTAATGCTTTCCATATATTTTCTGTTGATCAAAGAATATCCCTTAATATCTTTCTTAGATGAGTCGGAAGTCAAATTATTTTGATGCAGTTTTGTTCCAAAGATCGAGTGAATTCTAAAAACACCTTTATAATTGAAATGGGGCAATTTTTGACGAAGATATGGCTATTTATTTCAAGGTTGACCCTATTTAATGCTTTCCATATATTTTCTATTTATCGAAGAATATCCCTTAATATCTTTCTTAGATGAGTCGGAAGTCAAATTATTTTAATGCAGTTTTGTTCCAAAGATCGAGTGAATTCTAAAAACACCTTTATAATTGAAATGTTGCAATTTTAGACGAAGATATGGCCATTTATTTCAAGGTTGACCCTATTTAATGTTTGGCTTATATTTTCTATTAATCGAAGAATATCCCTTAATATCTTTCTTAGATGAGTCGGAAGTCAAATTATTTTAATGCAGTTTTGTTTCAAAGATCGAGTAAATTCTAAAAACACCTTTATAATTTAAATGGGGCAATTTTAGACGAAGATATAGCCATTTATTTCAAGGTTGACCCTATTTACTGCTTTCCTTATATTTTCTATTTATCGAAGAATATCCCTTAATATCTTTCTTAGATGAGTCGGAAGTCAAATTATTTTAACGCAGTTTTGTTCCAAAGATCAAGTGAATTCTAAAAACACCTTTATAATTGAAATGGGGCAATTATAGACGAAGATATGGCCATTTATTTCAAGGTAGACCCTATTTAATGCTTTCCATATATTTTCTATTTATCGAAGAATATCCCTTAATATCTTTCTTAGATGACTCGGAAGTCAAATTATTTTAATGCAGTTTTGTTCCAAAATCGAGTGAATTCAAAAAACACCTTTATAATTGAAATGCTGCAATTTTAGACGAAGATATGGCCATTTATTTCAAGGTTGACCCTATTTACTGCTTTCCATATATTTTCTGTTGATCAAAGAATATCCCTTAATATCTTTCTTAGATGAGTCGGAAGTCAAATTATTTTAATGCAGTTTTGTTTCAAAGATCGAGTGAATTCTAAAAACACCTTTATAATTGAAATGGGGCAATTTTTGACGAAGATATGGCCATTTATTTCAAGGTTGACCCTATTTAATGCTTTCCATATATTTTCTATTTATCGAAGAATATCCCTTAATATCTTTCTTAGATGAGTCGGAAGTCAAATTATTTTAATGCAGTTTTGTTCCAAAGATCAAGTGAATTCTAAAAACACCTTTATAATTGAAATGGTGCAATTTTTGACGAAGATATGGCCATTTATTTCAAGGTAGACCCTATTTAATGCTTTCCATATATTTTCTGTTGATCAAAGAATATCCCTTAATATCTTTCTTAGATGAGTCGGAAGTCAAATTATTTTAATGCAGTTTTGTTCCAAAGATCGAGTGAATTCTAAAAACACCTTTATAATTGAAATGGGGCAATTTTAGACGAAGATATGGCCATTTATTTCAAGGTAGACCCTATTTAATGCTTTCCATATATTTTCTATTTATCGAAGAAGTATCCCTTAATATCTTTCTTAGATAAGTCGGAAGTCAAATTATTTTAATGCAGTTTTGTTCCAAAGATCAAGTGAATTCTAAAAACACCTTTATAATTGAAATGGGGCAAATATAGACGAAAATATGGCCATTTATTTCAAGGTTGACCCTATTTAATGTTTGGCTTATATTTAATATTAATCGAAGAATATCCCTTAATATCTTTCTTAGATGAGTCGCAAGTCAAATTATTTTGATGCAGTTTTGTTCCAAAGATCGAGTGATTTCTAAAAACACCTTTATAATTGAAATGGGGCAATGTTAGACGAAGATATGGCCATTTATTTCAAGGTAGTCCCTATTTAATGCTTTCCATATATTTTCTATTAATCGAAGAATATCCCTTAATATCTTTCTTAGATGACTCGGAAGTCAAATTATTTTAACGCAGTTTTGTTCCAAAATCGAGTGAATTCTAAAAACTCCTTTATAATTGAAATGGGGCAATTATAGACGAAGATATGGCCATTTATTTCAAGGTAGACCCTATTTAATGCTTTTCATATATTTTCTATTTATCGAAGAATATCCCATAATATCTTTCTTAGATGAGTCGGAAGTCAAATTATTTTAATGCAGTTTTGTTCCAAAATCGAGTGAATTCTAAAAACACCTTTATAATTGAAATGCTGCAATTTTAGACGAAGATATGGCCATTTATTTCAAGGTTGACCCTATTTACTGCTTTCCATATATTTTCTGTTGATCAAAGAATATCCCTTAATATCTTTCTTAGATGAGTCGGAAGTCAAATTATTTTAATGCAGTTTTGTTTCAAAGATCGAGTGAATTCTAAAAACACCTTTATAATTGAAATGGGGCAATTTTTGACGAAGATATGGCCATTTATTTCAAGGTAGACCCTATTTAATGCTTTCCATTTATTTTCTGTTGATCAAAGAATATCCCTTAATATCTTTCTTAGATGAGTCGGAAGTCAAATTATTTTAATGCAGTTTTGTTCCAAAGATCAAATGAATTCTAAAAACACCTTTATAATTGAAATGGGGCAATTTTAGACGAAGATATGGCCATTTATTTCAAGGTAGACCCTATTTAATGCTTTCCATATATTTTCTGTTGATCAAAGAATATCCCTTAATATCTTTCTTAGATGAGTCGCAAGCCAAATTATTTTGATGCAGTTTTGTTCCAAAGATCGAGTGAATTCTAAAAACACCTTTATAATTGAAATGGGGCAATTTTAGACGAAGATATGGCCATTTATTTCAAGGTAGACCCTATTTAATGCTTTCCATATATTTTCTATTTATCGAAGAATATCCCTTAATATCTTTCTTAGATGAGTCGGAAGTCAAATTATTTTAATGCAGTTTTGTTCCAAAGATCGAGTGAATTCTAAAAACACCTTTATAATGGAGCAATTTTTGACGGAGATATGGCCATTTATTTCAAGGTAGACCCTATTTAATGCTTTCCATATATTTTCTATTTATCGAAGAATATCCCTTAATATCTTTCTTAGATGAGTCGCAAGTCAAATTATTTTGATGCAGTTTTGTTCCAAAAATTGAGTGAATTCTAAAAACACCTTTATAATTGAAATGTTGCAATTTTAGACGAAGATATGGCCATTTATTTCAAGGTTGACCCTATTTAATGCTTTCCATATATTTTCTGTTGATCAAAGAATATCCCTTAATATCTTTCTTAGATGAGTCGGAAGTCAAATTATTTTAATGCAGTTTTGTTCCAAAGATCGAGTGAATTCTAAAAACACATTTATAATTGAAATGGGGCAATTTTTGACGAAGATATGGCCATTTATTTCAAGGTAGACCCTATTTAATGCTTTCCATATATTTTCTATTTATCGAAGAATATCCCTTAATATCTTTCTTAGATGAGTCGGAAGTCAAATTATTTTCATGCAGTTTTGTTCCAAAGATCGAGTGAATTCTAAAAACACCTTTATAATTGAAATGGGGCAATTTTTGACGAAGATATGGCCATTTATTTCAAGGTAGACCCTATTTAATGCTTTCCATATATTTTCTGTTGATCAAAGAATATCCCTTAATATCTTTCTTAGATGAGTCGGAAGTCAAATTATTTTAATGCAGTTTTGTTCCAAAGATCAAGTGAATTCTAAAAACACCTTTATAATTGAAATGGGGCAATTTTAGACGAAGATATGGCCATTTATTTCAAGGTAGACCCTATTTAATGCTTTCCATATATTTTCTATTTATCGAAGAATATCCCTTAATATCTTTCTTAGATGAGTCGGAAGTCAAATTATTTTAAAGCAGTTTTGTTCCAAAAATCGAGTGAATTCTAAAAACACCTTTATAATTGAAATGGGGCAATTTTAGACGAAGATATGGCCATTTATTTCAAGGTTGACCGTATTTAATGTTTGGCTTATATTTTCTATTAATCGAAGAATATCCTTTAATATCTTTCTTAGATGAGTCGGAAGTCAAATTATTTTAATGCAGTTTTGTTTCAAAGATCGAGTGAATTCTAAAAACACCTTTATAATTGAAATGGGGCAATTTTAGACGAAGATATGGCCATTTATTTCAAGGTTGACCCTATTTACTGCTTTCCTTATATTTTCTATTTATCGAAGAATATCCCTTAATATCTTTCTTAGATGAGTCGGAAGTCAAATTATTTTAATGCAGTTTTGTTCCAAAGATCAAGTGAATTCTAAAACCACCTTTATAATTGAAATGGGGCAATTTTAGACGAAGATATGGCCATTTATTTCAAGGTAGACCCTATTTAATGTTTGGCTTATATTTTCTATTAATCGAAGAATATCCCTTAATATCTTTCTTAGATGAGTCGGAAGTCAAATTATTTTAATGCAGTTTTGTTTCAAAGATCGAGTGAATTCTAAAAACACCTTTATAATTGAAATAGGGCAATTTTAGACGAAGATATGGCCATTTATTTCAAGGTTGACCCTATTTACTGCTTTCCTTATATTTTCTATTTATCGAAGAATATCCCTTAATATCTTTCTTAGATGAGTCGGAAGCCAAATTATTTTAATGCAGTTTTGTTCCAAAGAGTGAGTGAATTCTAAAAACACATTTATAATTGAAATGGGGCAATTTTTGACGAAGATATGGCCATTTATTACAAGGTTGACCCTATATAATGCTTTCCATATATTTTCTATTAATCGAAGAATATCCCTTAATATCTTTCTTAGATGAGTCGGAAGTCAAATTATTTTAATGCAGTTTTGTTCCAAAGATCGAGTGAATTCTAAAAACACCTTTATAATTTAAATGGGGCAATTTTAGACGAAGATATGGCCATTTATTTCAAGGTTGACCCTATTTAATGTTTGGCTTATATTTTCTATTAATCGAAGAATATCCCTTAATATCTTTCTTAGATGAGTCGGAAGTCAAATTATTTTAGAGCAGTTTTGTTCCAAAATCGAGTGAATTCTAAAAACACCTTTATAATTGAAATGCTGCAATTTTAGACGAAGATATGGCCATTTATTTCAAGGTTGACCCTATTTACTGCTTTCCATATATTTTTTTTCGTTGATCAAAGAATATCCCTTAATATCTTTCTTAGATGAGTCGGATGTCAAATTATTTTAATGCAGTTTTGTTTCAAAGATCGAGTGAATTCTAAAAACACCTTTATAATTGAAATGGGGCAATTTTTGACGAAGATATGGCCATTTATTTCAAGGTTGACCCTATTTAATGCTTTCCATATATTTTCTATTTATCGAAGAATATCCCTTAATATCTTTCTTAGATGAGTCGGAAGTCAAATTATTTTAATGCAGTTTTGTTCCAAAGATCGAGTGAATTCTAAAAACACCTTTATAATTGAAATGGTGCAATTTTTGACGAAGATATGGCCATTTATTTCAAGGTAGACCCTATTTAATGCTTTCCATATATTTTCTGTTGATCAAAGAATATCCCTTAATATCTTTCGTAGATGAGTCGGAAGTCAAATTATTTTAATGCAGTTTTGTTCCAAAGATCAGGTGAATTTTAAAAACACCTTTATAATTGAAATGGGGCAATTTTAGACGAAGATATGGCCATTTATTTCAAGGTAGACCCTATTTAATGCTTTCCATATATTTTCTATTTATCGAAGAATATCCCTTAATATCTTTCTTAGATAAGTCGGAAGTCAAATTATTTTAATGCAGTTTTGTTCCAAAGATCAAGTGAATTCTAAAAACACCTTTATAATTGAAATGGGGCAAATATAGACGAAAATATGGCCATTTATTTCAAGGTTGACCCTATTTAATGTTTGGCTTATATTTTCTATTAATCGAAGAATATCCCTTAATATCTTTCTTAGATGAGTCGCAAGTCAAATTATTTTGATGCAGTTTTGTTCCAAAGATCGAGTGATTTCTAAAAACACCTTTATAATTGAAATGGGGCAATTTTAGACGAAGATATGGCCATTTATTTCAAGGTAGACCCTATTTAATGCTTTCCATATATTTTCTATTTATCGAAGAATATCCCTTAATATCTTTCTTAGATGACTCGGAAGTCAAATTATTTTAATGCAGTTTTGTTCCAAAGATCGAGTGAATTCTAAAAACACCTTTATAATTGAAATGGGGCAATTATAGACGAAGATATGGCCATTTATTTCAAGGTAGACCCTATTTAATGCTTTCCATATATTTTCTATTTATCGAAGAATATCCCTTAATATCTTTCTTAGATGACTCGGAAGTCAAATTATTTTAATGCAGTTTTGTTCCAAAGATTGAGTGAATTCTAAAAACACCTTTATAATTGAAATGGGGCAATTTTTGACGAAGATATGGCCATTTATTTCAAGGTTGACCCTATTTACTGCTTTCCATATATTTTCTGTTGATCAAAGAATATCCCTTAATATCTTTCTTAGATGAGTCGGAAGCCAAATTATTTTAATGCAGTTTTGTTCCAAAGATCGAGTGAATTCTAAAAACAACTTTATAATTGAAATGGGGCAATTTTTGACGAAGATATGGCCATTTATTTCAAGGTTGACCCTATTTAATGCTTTCCATATATTTTCTATTTATCGAAGAATATCCCTTAATATCTTTCTTAGATGAGTCGGAAGTCAAATTATTTTAATGCAGTTTTGTTCCAAAGATCGAGTGAATTCTAAAAACACCTTTATAATTGAAATGGGGCAATTTTTGACAAAGATATGGCCATTTATTTCAAGGTAGACCCTATTTAATGCTTTCCATATATTTTTCTGTTGATCAAAGAATATCCCTTAATATCTTTTCTTAGATGACTCGGGAGTCAAATTATTTTAATGAAGTTTTGTTCCAAAGATCGAGTGAATTCTAAAAACACCTTTATAATTGAAATGGGGCAATTTTTGACGAAGATATGGCCATTTATTTCAAGGTAGACCCTATTTAATGCTTTCCATATATTTTCTATTTATCGAAGAATATCCCTTAATATCTTTCTTAGATAAGTCGGAAGTCAAATTATTTTAATGCAGTTTTGTTCCAAAGATCAAGTGAATTCTAAAAACACCTTTATAATTGAAATGGGGCAATTTTAGACGAAGATATGGCCATTTATTTCAAGGTAGACCCTATTTAATGCTTTCCATATATTTTCTATTTATCGAAGAATATCCCTTAATATCTTTCTTAGATAAGTCGGAAGTCAAATTATTTTAATGCAGTTTTGTTCCAAAGATCAAGTGAATTCTAAAAACACCTTTATAATTGAAATGGGGCAAATATAGACGAAAATATGGCCATTTATTTCAAGGTTGACCCTATTTAATGTTTGGCTTATATTTAATATTAATCGAAGAATATCCCTTAATATCTTTCATAGATGAGTCGCAAGTCAAATTATTTTGATGCAGTATTGTTCCAAAGATCGAGTGATTTCTAAAAACACCTTTATAATTGAAATGGGGCAATTTTAGACGAAGATATGGCCATTTATTTCAAGGTAGACCCTATTTAATGCTTTCCATATATTTTCTATTTATCGAAGAATATCCCTTAATATCTTTCTTAGATGACTCGGAAGTCAAATTATTTTAATGCAGTTTTGTTCCAAAGATCAAGTGAATTCTAAAAACACCTTTATAATTGAAATGGGGCAATTATAGACGAAGATATGGCCATTTATTTCAAGGTAGACCCTATTTAATGCTTTCCATATATTTTCTATTTATCGAAGAATATCCCTTAATATCTTTCTTAGATGACTCGGAAGTCAAATTATTTTAATGCAGTTTTGTTCCAAAATCAAGTGAATTCTAAAAACACCTTTATAATTGAAATGCTGCAATTTTAGACGAAGATATGGCCATTTATTTCAAGGTTGACCCTATTTACTGCTTTCCATATATTTTCTGTTGATCAAAGAATATCCCTTAATATCTTTCTTAGATGAGTCGGAAGTCAAATTATTTTAATGCAGTTTTGTTCCAAAGATTGAGTGAATTCTAAAAACACCTTTATAATTGAAATGGGGCAATTTTTGACGAAGATATGGCCATTTATTTCAAGGTTGACCCTATTTAATGCTTTCCATATATTTTCTATTTATCGAAGAATATCCCTTAATATCTTTCTTAGATGAGTCGGAAGTCAAATTATTTTAATGCAGTTTTGTTCCAAAGATCGAGTGAATTCTAAAAACACCTTTATAATTGAAATGGTGCAATTTTTGACGAAGATATGGCCATTTATTCAAGGTAGACCCTATTAAATATTTTCTATTTATCGAAGAATATCCCTTAATATATCTTTCTTAGATGAGTCGGAAGTCAAATTATTTTAATGCAGTTTTGTTCCAAAGATCGAGTGAATTCTAAAAACACCTTTATAATTGAAATGGGGCAATTTTAGACGAAGATATGGCCATTTATTTCAAGGTAGACCCTATTTAATGCTTTCCATATATTTTCTATTTATCGAAGAATATCCCTTAATATCTTTCTTAGATAAGTCGGAAGTCAAATTATTTTAATGCAGTTTTGTTCCAAAGATCAAGTGAATTCTAAAAACACCTTTATAATTGAAATGGGGCAAATATAGACGAAAATATGGCCATTTATTTCAAGGTTGACCCTATTTAATGTTTGGCTTATATTTTCTATTTATCGAAGAATATCCCTTAATATCTTTCTTAGATGAGTCGGAAGTCAAATTATTTTAATGCAGTTTTGTTCCAAAGATCGAGTGAATTCTAAAAACACCTTTATAATGGAGCAATTTTTGACGGAGATATGGCCATTTATTTCAAGGTAGACCCTATTTAATGCTTTCCATATATTTTCTATTTATCGAAGAATATCCCTTAATATCTTTCTTAGATGAGTCGGAAGTCAAATTATTTTAATGCAGTTTTGTTCCAAAGATCAAGTGAATTCTAAAAACACCTTTATAATTGAAATGTTGCAATTTTTGACGAAGATATGGCCATTTATTTCAAGGTTGACCCTATTTAATGCTTTCCATATATTTTCAATTTATCGAAGAATATCCCTTAATATCTTTCTTAGATGAGTCGGAAGTCAAATTATTTTAATGCAGTTTTGTTCCAAAGATCAAGTGAATTCTAAAAACACCTTTATAATTGAAATGGGGCAATTTTTGACGAAGATATGGCCATTTATTTCAAGGTTGACCCTATTTAATGCTTTCCATATATTTTCTGTTGATCAAAGAATATCCCTTAATATCTTTCTTAGATGAGTCGGAAGTCAAATTATTTTAATGCAGTTTTGTTCCAAAGATCAAGTGAATTCTAAAAACACCTTTATAATTGAAATGGGGCAATTTTTGACGAAGATATGGCCATTTATTTCAAGGTAGACCCTATTTAATGCTTTCCATATATTTTCTATTTATCGAAGAATATCCCTTAATATCTTTCTTAGATGAGTCGGAAGTCAAATTATTTTAATGCAGTTTTGTTCCAAAGATCGAGTGAATTCTAAAAACACCTTTATAATTGAAATGGGGCAATTTTAGACGAAGATATGGCCATTTATTTCAAGGTTGACCCTATTTAATGTTTGCCTTATATTTTCTATTAATCGAAGAATATCCTTTAATATCTTTCTTAGATGAGTCGGAAGTCAAATTATTTTAATGCAGTTTTGTTCCAAAGATCGAGTGAATTCTAAAAACACCTTTATAATTGAAATGGGGCAATTTTAGACGAAGATATGGCCATTTATTTCAAGGTTGACCCTATTTACTGCTTTCCTTATATTTTCTATTTATCGAAGAATATCCCTTAATATCTTTCTTAGATGAGTCGGAAGTCAAATTATTTTAATGCAGTTTTGTTCCAAAGATCAAGTGAATTCTAAAAACACCTTTATAATTGAAATGGGGCAATTTTAGACGAAGATATGGCCATTTATTTCAAGGTAGACCCTATTTAATGCTTTCCTTATATTTTCTATTAATCGAAGAATATCCCTTAATATCTTTCTTAGATGAGTCGGAAGTCAAATTATTTTAATGCAGTTTTGTTCCAAAAATCGAGTGAATTCTAAAAACACCTATTTATAATTGAAATGGGGCAATTTTAGACGAAGATATGGCCATTTATTTCAAGGTTGACCCTATTTAATGTTTGGCTTATATTTTCTATTAATCGAAGAATATCCCTTAATATCTTTCTTAGATGAGTCGGAAGTCAAATTATTTTAATGCAGTTTTGTTCCAAAGATCGAGTGAATTCTAAAAACACCTTTATAATTGAAATGGGGCAATTTTAGACGAAGATATGGCCATTTATTTCAAGGTTGACCCTATTTACTGCTTTCCTTATATTTTCTATTTATCGAAGAATATCCCTTAATATCTTTCTTAGATGAGTCAGAAGTCAAATTATTTTAATGCAGTTTTGTTCCAAAGATCAAGTGAATTCTAAAAACTTTTTTATAATTGAAATGGGGCAATTATAGACGAAGATATGGCCATTTATTTCAAGGTAGACCCTATTTAATGCTTTCCATATATATTCTATTTATCGAAGAATATCCCTTAATATCTTTCTTAGATGAGTCGGAAGTCAAATTATTTTAATGCAGTTTTGTTCCAAAGATCGAGTGAATTCTAAAAACACCTTTATAATTGAAATGGGGCAATTTTTGACGAAGATATGGCCATTTATTTCAAGGTAGACCCTATTTAATGCTTTCCATATATTTTCTGTTGATCAAAGAATATCCCTTAATATCTTTCTTAGATGAGTCGGAAGTCAAATTATTTTAATGCAGTTTTGTTCCAAAGATCAAATGAATTCTAAAAACACCTTTATAATTGAAATGGGGCAATTTTAGACGAAGATATGGCCATTTATTTCAAGGTAGACCCTATTTAATGCTTTCCATATATTTTCTATTTATCGAAGAATATCCCTTAATATCTTTCTTAGATGAGTCGGAAGTCAAATTATTTTAATGCAGTTTTGTTCCAAAGATCAAGTGAATTCTAAAAACACCTTTATAATTGAAATGGGGCAATTTTTGACGAAGATATGGCCATTTATTTCAAGGTAGACCCTATTTAATGCTTTCCATATATTTTATATTTATCGAAGAATATCCCTTAATATCTTTCTTAGATGAGTCGGAAGTCAAATTATTTTGATGCAGTTTTGTTCCAAAGATCGAGTGATTTCTAAAAACACCTTTATAATTGAAATGGGGCAATTTTAGACGAAGATATGGCCATTTATTTCAAGGTAGACCCTATTTAATGCTTTCCATATATTTTCTATTTATCGAAGAATATCCCTTAATATCTTTCTTAGATGAGTCGGAAGTCAAATTATTTTAATGCAGTTTTGTTCCAAAAATTGAGTGAATTCTAAAAACACCTTTATAATTGAAATGTTGCAATTTTAGACGAAGATATGGCCATTTATTTCAAGGTTGACCCTATTTAATGATTTCCATATATTTTCTGTTGATCAAAGAATATCCCTTAATATCTTTCTTAGATGAGTCGGAAGTCAAATTATTTTAATGCAGTTTTGTTCCAAAGATCGAGTGAATTCTAAAAACACATTTATAATTGAAATGGGGCAATTTTTGACGAAGATATGGCCATTTATTTCAAGGTAGACCCTATTTAATGCTTTCCATATATTTTATATTTATCGAAGAATATCCCTTAATATCTTTCTTAGATGAGTCGGAAGTCAAATTATTTTAATGCAGTTTTGTTCCAAAGATCGAGTGAATTCTAAAAACACCTTTATAATTGAAATGGGGCAATTTTTGACGAAGATATGGCCATTTATTTCAAGGTAGACCCTATTTAATGCTTTCCATATATTTTCTGTTGATCAAAGAATATCCCTTAATATCTTTCTTAGATGAGTCGGAAGTCAAATTATTTTAATGCAGTTTTGTTCCAAAGATCAAGTGAATTCTAAAAACACCTTTATAATTGAAATGGGGCAATTTTAGACGAAGATATGGCCATTTATTTCAAGGTAGACCCTATTTAATGCTTGCCATATATTTTCTATTTATCGAAGAATATCCCTTAATATCTTTCTTAGATGAGTCGGAAGTCAAATTATTTTAATGCAGTTTTGTTCCAAAGATCGAGTGAATTCTAAAAACACCTTTATAATTGAAATGGGGCAATTTTAGACGAAGATATGGCCATTTATTTCAAGGTTGACCCTATTTAATGTTTGCCTTATATTTTCTATTTATCGAAGAATATCCCTTAATATCTTTCTTAGATGAGTCGGAAGTCAAATTATTTTAATGCAGTTTTGTTTCAAAGATCAAGTGAATTCTAAAGACCACCTTTATAATTGAAATGGGGCAATTTTAGACGAAGATATGGCCATTTATTTCAAGGTTGACCCTATTTACTGCTTTCCTTATATTTTCTATTTATCGAAGAATATCCCTTAATATCTTTCTTAGATGAGTCGGAAGTCAAATTATTTTAATGCAGTTTTGTTCCAAAGATCAAGTGAATTCTAAAAACACATTTATAATTGAAATGGGGCAATTTTAGACGAAGATATGGCCATTTATTTCAAGGTTGACCCTATTTAATGTTTGCCTTATATTTTCTATTAATCGAAGAATATCCCTTAATATCTTTCTTAGATGAGTCGGAAGTCAAATTATTTTAATGCAGTTTTGTTCCAAAGATCGAGTGAATTCTAAAAACACCTTTATAATTGAAATGGGGCAATTTTAGACGAAGATATGGCCATTTATTTCAAGGTTGACCCTATTTACTGCTTTCCTTATATTTTCTATTTATCGAAGAATATCCCTTAATATCTTTCTTAGATGAGTCAGAAGTCAAATTATTTTAATGCAGTTTTGTTCCAAAGATCAAGTGAATTCTAAAAACTTTTTTATAATTGAAATGGGGCAATTATAGACGAAAATATGGCCATTTATTTCAAGGTAGACCCTATTTACTGCTTCCCATATATTTTCTATTTATCGAAGAATATCCCTTAATATCTTTCTTAGATGAGTCGGAAGTCAAATTATTTTAATGCAGTTTTGTTCCAAAATTGAGTGAATTCTAAAAACACCTTCATAATTGAAATGGGGCAATTTTTGACGAAGATATGTGCCATTTATTCAAGGTAGACCCTATTTAATGCTTTCCATATATTTTCTGTTGATCAAAGAATATCCCTTAATATCTTTCTTAGATGAGTCGGAAGTCAAATTATTTTAATGCAGTTTTGTTCCAAAGATCAAGTGAATGGGGCAATTATAGACGAAGATATGGCCATTTATTTCAAGGTTGACCCTATTTAATGCTTTCCATATATTTTCTATTTATCGAAGAATATCCCTTAATATCTTTCTTAGATGAGTCGGAAGTCAAATTATTTTAATGCAGTTTTGTTCCAAAAATCGAGTGAATTCTAAAAACACCATTATAATTGAAATGGGGCAATTTTTGACGAAGATATGGCCATTTATTTCAAGGTAGACCCTATTTAATGCTTTCCATATATTTTCTGTTGATCAAAGAATATCCCTTAATATCTTCCTTAGATGAGTCGGAAGTCAAATTATTTTAATGCAGTTTTGTTCCAAAAATCGAGTGAATTCTAAAAACACCTTTATAATTGAAATGGGGCAATTTTAGACGAAGATATGGCCATTTATTTCAAGGTTGACCCTATTTAATGTTTGGCTTATATTTTCTATTAATCGAAGAATATCCCTTAATATCTTTCTTAGATGAGTCGCAAGTCAAATTATTTTAATGCAGTTTTGTTCCAAAGATCGAGTGAATTCTAAAAACACCTTTATAATTGAAATGGGGCAATTTTAGACGAAGATATGGCCATTTATTTCAAGGTTGACCCTATTTACTGCTTTCCTTATATTTTCTATTTATCGAAGAATATCCCTTAATATCTTTCTTAGATGAGTCAGAAGTCAAATTATTTTAATGCAGTTTTGTTCCAAAGATCAAGTGAATTCTAAAAACACCTTTATAATTGAAATGGGGCAATTTTTGACGAAGATATGGTCATTTATTTCAAGGTAGACCCTATTTAATGCTTTCCATATATTTTCTGTTGATCAAAGAATATCCCTTAATATCTTCCTTAGATGAGTCGCAAGTCAAATTATTTTAATGCAGTTTTGTTCCAAAGATCAAGTGAATTCTAAAAACACCTTTATAATTGAAATGGGGCAACTTTTGACGAAGATATGGCCATTTATTTCAAGGTTGACCCTATTTAATGCTTTCCATATATTTTCGATTTATCGAAGAATATCCCTTAATATCTTTCTTAGATGAGTCGGAAGTCAAATTATTTTAATGCAGTTTTGTTCCAAAGATCGAGTGAATTCTAAAAACACCTTTATAATTGAAATGGGGCAATTTTAGACGAAGATATGGCCATTTATTTCAAGGTAGACCCTATTTAATGCTTTCCATATATTTTCTATTTATCGAAGAATATCCCTTAATATCTTTCTTAGATGAGTCGGAAGTCAAATTATTTTAATGCAGTTTTGTTCCAAAGATCGAGTGAATTCTAAAAACACCTTCATAATTGAAATGGGGCAATTTTTGACGAAGATATGGCCATTTATTTCAAGGTAGACCCTATTTAATGCTTTCCATATATTTTCTGTTGATCAAAGAATATCCCTTAATATCTTTCTTAGATGAGTCGGAAGTCAAATTATTTTAATGCAGTTTTGTTCCAAAGATCAAGTGAATGGGGCAATTATAGACGAAGATATGGCCATTTATTTCAAGGTTGACCCTATTTAATGCTTTCCATATATTTTCTATTTATCGAAGAATATCCCTTAATATCTTTCTTAGATGAGTCGGAAGTCAAATTATTTTAATGCAGTTTTGTTCCAAAGATCGAGTGAATTCTAAAAACACCTTTATAATTGAAATGGGGCAATTTTTGACGAAGATATGGCCATTTATTTCAAGGTAGAGCCTATTTAATGCTTTCCATATATTTTCTATTTGTCGAAGAATATCTCTCAATATCTTTCTTAGCTGAGTCGGAAGTCAAATTATTTTAATGCAGTTTTGTTTCAAAGATCGAGTGAATTCTAAAAACACCTTTATAATTGAAATGGGGCAATTTTAGACGAAGATATGGCCATTTATTTCAAGGTTGACCCTATTTAATGTTTGGCTTATATTTTCTATTAATCGAAGAATATCCCTTAATATCTTTCTTAGATGAGTCGGAAGTCAAATTATTTTAATGCAGTTTTGTTCCAAAGATCGAGTGAATTCTAAAAACACCTTTATAATTGAAATGGGGCAATTTTAGACGAAGATATGGCCATTTATTTCAAGGTTGACCCTATTTACTGCTTTCCTTATATTTTCTATTTATCGAAGAATATCCCTTAATATCTTTCTTAGATGAGTCGGAAATCAAATTATTTTAATGCAGTTTTGTTCCAAAGATCAAGTGAATTCTAAAAACTTTTTTATAATTGAAATGGGGCAATTATAGACGAAGATATGGCCATTTATTTCAAGGTAGACCCTATTTAATGCTTTCCATATATATTCTATTTATCGAAGAATATCCCTTAATATCTTTCTTAGATGAGTCGGAAGTCAAATTATTTTAATGCAGTTTTGTTCCAAAATTGAGTGAATTCTAAAAACACCTTTATAATTGAAATGTTGCAATTTTAGACGAAGATATGGCCATTTATTTCAAGGTTGACCCTATTTAATGCTTTCCATATATTTTCTGTTGATCAAAGAATATCCCTTAATATCTTTCTTAGATGAGTCGGAAGTCAAATTATTTTAATGCAGTTTTGTTTCAAAGATCGAGTGAATTCTAAAAACACCTTTATAATTGAAATGGGGCAATTTTAGACGAAGATATGGCCATTTATTTCAAGGTAGACCCTATTTAATGCTTTCCATATATTTTCTATTTATCGAAGAATATCCCTTAATATCTTTCTTAGATGAGTCGGAAGTCAAATTATTTTAATGCAGTTTTGTTCCAAAGATCGAGTGAATTCTAAAAACACCTTTATAATTGAAATGGGGCAATTTTTGACGAAGATATGGCCATTTATTTCAAGGTAGACCCTATTTAATGCTTTCCATATATTTTCTGTTGATCAAAGAATATCCCTTAATATCTTTCTTAGATGAGTCGGAAGTCAAATTATTTTAATGCAGTTTTGTTCCAAAGATCAAGTGAATTCTAAAAATACCTTTCTAATTGAAATGGGGCAATTATAGACGAAGATATGGCCATTTATTTCAAGGTAGACCCTATTTAATGCTTTCCATATATTTTCTATTTATCGAAGAATATCCCTTAATATCTTTCTTAGATGAGTCGGAAGTCAAATTATTTTAATGCAGTTTTGTTCCAAAGATCAAGTGAATTCTAAAAACACCTTTATAATTGAAATGGGGCAAATATAGACGAAAATATGGCCATTTATTTCAAGGTTGACCCTATTTAATGTTTGGCTTATATTTAATATTAATCGAAGAATATCCCTTAATATCTTTCTTAGATGAGTCGCAAGTCAAATTATTTTGATGCAGTTTTGTTCCAAAGATCGAGTGATTTCTAAAAACACCTTTATAATTGAAATGGGGCAATTTTAGACGAAGATATGGCCATTTATTTCAAGGTTGACCCTATTTAATGCTTTCCATATATTTTCTGTTGATCAAAGAATATCCCTTAATATCTTTCTTAGATGAGTCGGAAGTCAAATTATTTTAATGCAGTTTTGTTCCAAAGATCAAGTGAATTCTAAAAACACCTTTATAATTGAAATGGGGCAATTTTTGACGAAGATATGGCCATTTATTTCAAGGTAGACCCTATTTAATGCTTTCCTTATATTTTCTATTTATCGAAGAATATCCCTTAATATCTTTCTTAGATGAGTCGGAAGTCAAATTATTTTAATGCAGTTTTGTTCCAAAGATCGAGGTAATTCTAAAAACACCTTTATAATTGAAATGTTGCAATTTTAGACGAAGATATGGCCATTTATTTCAAGGTTGACCCTATTTACTGCTTTCCTTATATTTTCTATTTATCGAAGAATATCCCTTAATATCTTTCTTAGATGAGTCGGAAGTCAAATTATTTTAATGCAGTTTTGTTCCAAAGATCAAGTGAATTCTAAAAACACCTTTATAATTGAAATGGGGCAATTATAGACGAAGATATGGCCATTTATTTCAAGGTAGACCCTATTTAATGCTTTCCTTATATTTTCTATTTATCGAAGAATATCCCTTAATATCTTTCTTAGATGAGTCGGAAGTCAAATTATTCTGATGCAGTTTTGTTCCAAAAATTGAGTGAATTCTAAAAACACCTTTATAATTGAAATGTTGCAATTTTAGACGAAGATATGGCCATTTATTTCAAGGTTGACCCTATTTAATGCTTTCCATATATTTTCTGTTGATCAAAGAATATCCCTTAATATCTTTCTTAGATGAGTCGGAAGTCAAATTATTTTAATGCAGTTTTGTTCCAAAGATCGAGTGAATTCTAAAAACACCTTTATAATTGAAATGGGGCAATTTTTGACGAAGATATGGCCATTTATTTCAAGGTAGACCCTATTTAATGCTTTCCATATATTTTCAATTTATCGAAGAATATCCCTTAATATCTTTCTTAGATGAGTCGGAAGTCAAATTATTTTAATGCAGTTTTGTTCCAAAGATCAAGTGAATTCTAAAAACACCTTTATAATTGAAATGGGGCAATTATAGACGAAGATATGGCCATTTATTTCAAGGTAGACCCTATTTAATGCTTTCCATATATTTTCTATTTATCGAAGAATATCCCTTAATATCTTTCTTAGATAAGTCGGAAGTCAAATTATTTTAATGCAGTTTTGTTCCAAAGATCAAGTGAATTCTAAAAACACCTTTATAATTGAAATGGGGCAAATATAGACGAAAATATGGCCATTTATTTCAAGGTTGACCCTATTTAATGTTTGGCTTATATTTAATATTAATCGAAGAATATCCCTTAATATCTTTCTTAGATGAGTCGCAAGCCAAATTATTTTGATGCAGTTTTGTTCCAAAGATCGAGTGATTTCTAAAAACACCTTTATAATTGAAATGGGGCAATTTTAGACGAAGATATGGCCATTTATTTCAAGGTAGACCCTATTTAATGCTTTCCATATATTTTCTATTTATCGAAGAATATCCCTTAATATCTTTCTTAGATGAGTCGGAAGTCAAATTATTTTAATGCAGTTTTATTCCAAAGATCGAGTGAATTCTAAAAACACCTTTATAATGGAGCAATTTTTGACGGAGATATGGCCATTTATTTCAAGGTAGACCATATTTAAATGCTATCCTTATATTTTCTATGTATCGAAGAATATCCCGTTAATATCTGTCTTAGATGAGTCGGAAGTTAAATTATTTTAATGCAGATATGTGCCAAAATCGAGTGATATTCTAAAAACACCTTTATAATTGAAATGTTGCAATTTTAGACGAAGATATGGCCATTTATTTCATGGTTGACCCTATTTAATGTTTGGCTTATATTTTCAATTTATCGAAGAATATCCCTTAATATCTTTCTTAGATGAGTCGGAAGTCAAATTATTTTAATGCAGTTTTGTTCCAAAAATTGAGTGAATTCTAAAAACACCTTTATAATTGAAATGTTGCAATTTTAGACGAAGATATGGCCATTTATTTCAAGGTTGACCCTATTTAATGCTTTCCATATATTTTCTGTTGATCAAAGAATATCCCTTAATATCTTTCTTAGATGAGTCGGAAGTCAAATTATTTTAATGCAGTTTTGTTCCAAAGATCGAGTGAATTCTAAAAACACGTTTATAATTGAAATGTTGCAATTTTAGACGAAGATATGGCCATTTATTTCAAGGTTGACCCTATTTAATGTTTGGCTTATATTTAATATTAATCGAAGAATATCCCTTAATATCTTTCTTAGATGAGTCGCAAGTCAAATTATTTTGATGCAGTTTTGTTCCAAAGATCAAGTGAATTCTAAAAACACCTTTATAATTGAAATGGGGCAATTTTTGACGAAGATATGGCCATTTATTTCAAGGTTGACCCTATTTAATGTTTGGCTTATATTTAATATTAATCGAAGAATATCCCTTAATATCTTTCTTAGATGAGTCGCAAGTCAAATTATTTTGATGCAGTTTTGTTCCAAAGATCGAGTGATTTCTAAAAACACCTTTATAATTGAAATGGGGCAATTTTAGACGAAGATATGGCCATTTATTTCAAGGTAGACCCTATTTAATGCTTTCCATATATTTTCTGTTGATCAAAGAATATCCCTTAATATCTTTCTTAGATGAGTCGCAAGTCAAATTATTTTAATGCAGTTTTGTTCCAAAGGTCAATTGAATTCTAAAAACACCTTTATAATTGAAATGGGGCAAATATAGACGAAGATATGGCCATTTATTTCAAGGTTGACCCTATTTAATGCTTTCCATATATTTTCTGTTGATCAAAGAATATCCCTTAATATCTTTCTTAGATGAGTCGGAAGTCAAATTATTTTAATGCAGTTTTGTTCCAAAGATCAAGTGAATTCTAAAAACACCTTTATAATTGAAATGGGGCAATTTTTGACGAAGATATGGCCATTTATTTCAAGGTAGACCCTATTTAATGCTTTCCTTATATTTTCTATTTATCGAAGAATATCCCTTAATATCTTTCTTAGATGAGTCGGAAGTCAAATTATTTTAATGCAGTTTTGTTCCAAAGATCGAGGTAATTCTAAAAACACCTTTATAATTGAAATGTTGCAATTTTAGACGAAGATATGGCCATTTATTTCAAGGTTGACCCTATTTACTGCTTTCCTTATATTTTCTATTTATCGAAGAATATCCCTTAATATCTTTCTTAGATGAGTCGGAAGTCAAATTATTTTAATGCAGTTTTGTTCCAAAGATCAAGTGAATTCTAAAAACACCTTTATAATTGAAATGGGGCAATTATAGACGAAGATATGGCCATTTATTTCAAGGTAGACCCTATTTAATGCTTTCCTTATATTTTCTATTTATCGAAGAATATCCCTTAATATCTTTCTTAGATGAGTCGGAAGTCAAATTATTCTGATGCAGTTTTGTTCCAAAAATTGAGTGAATTCTAAAAACACCTTTATAATTGAAATGTTGCAATTTTAGACGAAGATATGGCCATTTATTTCAAGGTTGACCCTATTTAATGCTTTCCATATATTTTCTGTTGATCAAAGAATATCCCTTAATATCTTTCTTAGATGAGTTGGAAGTCAAATTATTTTAATGCAGTTTTGTTCCAAAGATCGAGTGAATTCTAAAAACACCTTTATAATTGAAATGGGGCAATTTTTGACGAAGATATGGCCATTTATTTCAAGGTAGACCCTATTTAATGCTTTCCATATATTTTCTATTTATCGAAGAATATCCCTTAATATCTTTCTTAGATGAGTCGGAAGTCAAATTATTTTAATGCAGTTTTGTTCCAAAGATCAAGTGAATTCTAAAAACACCTTTATAATTGAAATGGGGCAATTATAGACGAAGATATGGCCATTTATTTCAAGGTAGACCCTATTTAATGCTTTCAATATATTTTCTATTTATCGAAGAATATCCCTTAATATCTTTCTTAGATAAGTCGGAAGTCAAATTATTTTAATGCAGTTTTGTTCCAAAGATCAAGTGAATTCTAAAAACACCTTTATAATTGAAATGGGGCAAATATAGACGAAAATATGGCCATTTATTTCAAGGTTGACCCTATTTAATGTTTGGCTTATATTTAATATTAATCGAAGAATATCCCTTAATATCTTTCTTAGATGAGTCGCAAGTCAAATTATTTTGATGCAGTTTTGTTCCAAAGATCGAGTGATTTTTAAAAACACCTTTATAATTGAAATGGGGCAATTTTAGACGAAGATATGGCCATTTGAACACATTTGACATTTCAAGGTAGACCCTATTTCAATGTTTGGCTTATATTTTCTATTTATCGAAGAATATCCCTTAATATCTTTCTTAGATGAGTCGGACAGTCAAATTATTTTAATGCAGTTTTGTTCCAAAGATCGAGTGAATTCTAAAAACACCTTTATAATGGAAATGGCAATTTTTGACGGAGATATGGCCATTTATTTCAAGGTAGACCCTATTTAATGCTTTCCATATATTTTCTATTTATCGAAGAATATCCCTTAATATCTTTCTTAGATGAGTCGGAAGTCAAATTATTTTAATGCAGTTTTGTTCCAAAGATCGAGTGAATTCTAAAAACACCTTTATAATTGAAATGTTGCAATTTTTGACGAAGATATGGCCATTTATTTCAAGGTAGACCCTATTTAATGCTTTCCATATATTTTCAATTTATCGAAGAATATCCCTTAATATCTTTCTTAGATGAGTCGGAAGTCAAATTATTTTAATGCAGTTTTGTTCCAAAAATTGAGTGAATTCTAAAAACACCTTTATAATTGAAATGTTGCAATTTTAGACGAAGATATGGCCATTTATTTCAAGGTTGACCCTATTTAATGCTTTCCATATATTTTCTGTTGATCAAAGAATATCCCTTAATATCTTTCTTAGATGAGTCGGAAGTCAAATTATTTTAATGCAGTTTTGTTCCAAAGATCGAGTGAATTCTAAAAACACGTTTATAATTGAAATGTTGCAATTTTAGACGAAGATATGGCCATTTATTTCAAGGTTGACCCTATTTAATGTTTGGCTTATATTTAATATTAATCGAAGAATATCCCTTAATATCTTTCTTAGATGAGTCGCAAGTCAAATTATTTTGATGCAGTTTTGTTCCAAAGATCAAGTGAATTCTAAAAACACCTTTATAATTGAAATGGGGCAATTTTTGACGAAGATATGGCCATTTATTTCAAGGTAGACCCTATTTAATGCTTTCCTTATATTTTCTATTTATCGAAGAATATCCCTTAATATCTTTCTTAGATGAGTCGGAAGTCAAATTATTTTAATGCAGTTTTGTTCCAAAGATCGAGGTTATTCTAAAAACACCTTTATAATTGAAATGTTGCAATTTTAGACGAAGATATGGCCATTTATTTCAAGGTTGACCCTATTTACTGCTTTCCTTATATTTTCTATTTATCGAAGAAGATCCCTTAATATCTTTTCTTAGATGAGTCGGAAGTCAAATTATTTTAATGCAGTTTTGTTCCAAAGATCAAGTGAATTCTAAAAACACCTTTATAATTGAAATGGGGCAATTATAGACGAAGATATGGCCATTTATTTCAAGGTAGACCCTATTTAATGCTTTCCTTATATTTTCTATTTATCGAAGAATATCCCTTAATATCTTTCTTAGATGAGTCGGAAGTCAAATTATTCTGATGCAGTTTTGTTCCAAAAATTGAGTGAATTCTAAAAACACCTTTATAATTGAAATGTTGCAATTTTAGACGAAGATATGGCCATTTATTTCAAGGTTGACCCTATTTAATGCTTTCCATATATTTTCTGTTGATCAAAGAATATCCCTTAATATCTTTCTTAGATGAGTCGGAAGTCAAATTATTTTAATGCAGTTTTGTTCCAAAGATCGAGTGAATTCTAAAAACACCTTTATAATTGAAATGGGGCAATTTTTGACGAAGATATGGCCATTTATTTCAAGGTAGACCCTATTTAATGCTTTCCATATATTTTCTATTTATCGAAGAATATCCCTTAATATCTTTCTTAGATGAGTCGGAAGTCAAATTATTTTAATGCAGTTTTGTTCCAAAGATCAAGTGAATTCTAAAAACACCTTTATAATTGAAATGGGGCAATTATAGACGAAGATATGGCCATTTATTTCAAGGTAGACCCTATTTAATGCTTTCCATATATTTTCTATTTATCGAAGAATATCCCTTAATATCTTTCTTAGATAAGTCGGAAGTCAAATTATTTTAATGCAGTTTTGTTCCAAAGATCAAGTGAATTCTAAAAACACCTTTATAATTGAAATGGGGCAAATATAGACGAAAATATGGCCATTTATTTCAAGGTTGACCCTATTTAATGTTTGGCTTATATTTAATATTAATCGAAGAATATCCCTTAATATCTTTCTTAGATGAGTCGCAAGTCAAATTATTTTGATGCAGTTTTGTTCCAAAGATCGAGTGATTTTTAAAAACACCTTTATAATTGAAATGGGGCAATTTTAGACGAAGATATGGCCATTTATTTCAAGGTAGACCCTATTTAATGCTTTCCATATATTTTCTATTTATCGAAGAATATCCCTTAATATCTTTCTTAGATGAGTCGGAAGTCAAATTATTTTAATGCAGTTTTATTCCAAAGATCGAGTGAATTCTAAAAACACCTTTATAATGGAGCAATTTTTGACGGAGATATGGCCATTTATTTCAAGGTAGACCCTATTTAATGCTTTCCATATATTTTCTATTTATCGAAGAATATCCCTTAATATCTTTCTTAGATGAGTCGGAAGTCAAATTATTTTAATGCAGTTTTGTTCCAAAGATCGAGTGAATTCTAAAAACACCTTTATAATTGAAATGTTGCAATTTTTGACGAAGATATGGCCATTTATTTCAAGGTAGACCCTATTTAATGCTTTCCATATATTTTCAATTTATCGAAGAATATCCCTTAATATCTTTCTTAGATGAGTCGGAAGTCAAATTATTTTAATGCAGTTTTGTTCCAAAAATTGAGTGAATTCTAAAAACACCTTTATAATTGAAATGTTGCAATTTTAGACGAAGATATGGCCATTTATTTCAAGGTTGACCCTATTTAATGCTTTCCATATATTTTCTGTTGATCAAAGAATATCCCTTAATATCTTTCTTAGATGAGTCGGAAGTCAAATTATTTTAATGCAGTTTTGTTCCAAAGATCGAGTGAATTCTAAAAACACGTTTATAATTGAAATGTTGCAATTTTAGACGAAGATATGGCCATTTATTTCAAGGTTGACCCTATTTAATGTTTGGCTTATATTTAATATTAATCGAAGAATATCCCTTAATATCTTTCTTAGATGAGTCGCAAGTCAAATTATTTTGATGCAGTTTTGTTCCAAAGATCAAGTGAATTCTAAAAACACCTTTATAATTGAAATGGGGCAATTTTTGACGAAGATATGGCCATTTATTTCAAGGTAGACCCTATTTAATGCTTTCCTTATATTTTCTATTTATCGAAGAATATCCCTTAATATCTTTCTTAGATGAGTCGGAAGTCAAATTATTTTAATGCAGTTTTGTTCCAAAGATCGAGGTAATTCTAAAAACACCTTTATAATTGAAATGTTGCAATTTTAGACGAAGATATGGCCATTTATTTCAAGGTTGACCCTATTTACTGCTTTCCTTATATTTTCTATTTATCGAAGAATATCCCTTAATATCTTTCTTAGATGAGTCGGAAGTCAAATTATTTTAATGCAGTTTTGTTCCAAAGATCAAGTGAATTCTAAAAACACCTTTATAATTGAAATGGGGCAATTATAGACGAAGATATGGCCATTTATTTCAAGGTAGACCCTATTTAATGCTTTCCTTATATTTTCTATTTATCGAAGAATATCCCTTAATATCTTTCTTAGATGAGTCGGAAGTCAAATTATTCTGATGCAGTTTTGTTCCAAAAATTGAGTGAATTCTAAAAACACCTTTATAATTGAAATGTTGCAATTTTAGACGAAGATATGGCCATTTATTTCAAGGTTGACCCTATTTAATGCTTTCCATATATTTTCTGTTGATCAAAGAATATCCCTTAATATCTTTCTTAGATGAGTCGGAAGTCAAATTATTTTAATGCAGTTTTGTTCCAAAGATCGAGTGAATTCTAAAAACACCTTTATAATTGAAATGGGGCAATTTTTGACGAAGATATGGCCATTTATTTCAAGGTAGACCCTATTTAATGCTTTCCATATATTTTCTATTTATCGAAGAATATCCCTTAATATCTTTCTTAGATGAGTCGGAAGTCAAATTATTTTAATGCAGTTTTGTTCCAAAGATCAAGAGAATTCTAAAAACACCTTTATAATTGAAATGGGGCAATTATAGACGAAGATATGGCCATTTATTTCAAGGTAGACCCTATTTAATGCTTTCCATATATTTTCTATTTATCGAAGAATATCCCTTAATATCTTTCTTAGATAAGTCGGAAGTCAAATTATTTTAATGCAGTTTTGTTCCAAAGATCAAGTGAATTCTAAAAACACCTTTATAATTGAAATGGGGCAAATATAGACGAAAATATGGCCATTTATTTCAAGGTTGACCCTATTTAATGTTTGGCTTATATTTAATATTAATCGAAGAATATCCCTTAATATCTTTCTAAGATGAGTCGCAAGTCAAATTATTTTGATGCAGTTTTGTTCCAAAGATCGAGTGATTTCTAAAAACACCTTTATAATTGAAATGGGGCAATTTTAGACGAAGATATGGCCATTTATTTCAAGGTAGACCCTATTTAATGCTTTCCATATATTTTCTATTTATCGAAGAATATCCCTTAATATCTTTCTTAGATGAGTCGGAAGTCAAATTATTTTAATGCAGTTTTGTTCCAAAGATCGAGTGAATTCTAAAAACACCTTTATAATGGAGCAATTTTTGACGGAGATATGGTCATTTATTTCAAGGTAGACCCTATTTAATGCTTTCCATATATTTTCTATTTATCGAAGAATATCCCTTAATATCTTTCTTAGATGAGTCGGAAGTCAAATTATTTTAATGCAGTTTTGTTCCAAAGATCGAGTGAATTCTAAAAACACCTTTATAATTGAAATGTTGCAATTTTTGACGAAGATATGGCCATTTATTTCAAGGTAGACCCTATTTAATGCTTTCCATATATTTTCAATTTATCGAAGAATATCCCTTAATATCTTTCTTAGATGAGTCGGAAGTCAAATTATTTTAATGCAGTTTTGTTCCAAAAATTGAGTGAATTCTAAAAACACCTTTATAATTGAAATGTTGCAATTTTAGACGAAGATATGGCCATTTATTTCAAGGTTGACCCTATTTAATGCTTTCCATATATTTTCTGTTGATCAAAGAATATCCCTTAATATCTTTCTTAGATGAGTCGGAAGTCAAATTATTTTAATGCAGTTTTGTTCCAAAGATCGAGTGAATTCTAAAAACACGTTTATAATTGAAATGGGGCAATTTTTGACGAAGATATGGCCATTTATTTCAAGGTAGACCCTATTTAATGCTTTCCATATATTTTCTATTTATCGAAGAATATCCCTTAATATCTTTCTTAGATGAGTCGGAAGTCAAATTATTTTCATGCAGTTTTGTTTCAAAGATCGAGTGAATTCTAAAAACACCTTTATAATTGAAATGGGGCAATTTTTGACGAAGATATGGCCATTTATTTCAAGGTAGACCCTATTTAATGCTTTCCATATATTTTCTGTTGATCAAAGAATATCCCTTAATATCTTTCTTAGATGAGTCGGAAGTCAAATTATTTTAATGCAGTTTTGTTCCAAAGATCAAGTGAATTCTAAAAACACCTTTATAATTGAAATGGGGCAATTTTAGACGAAGATATGGCCTTTTATTTCAAGGTAGACCCTATTTAATGCTTTCCATATATTTTCTATTTATCGAAGAATATCCCTTAATATCTTTCTTAGATGAGTCGGAAGTCAAATTATTTTAATGCAGTTTTGTTCCAAAAATCGAGTGAATTCTAAAAACACCTTTATAATTGAAATGGGGCAATTTTAGACGAAGATATGGCCATTTATTTCAAGGTTGACCGTATTTAATGTTTGGCTTATATTTTCTATTAATCGAAGAATATCCTTTAATATCTTTCTTAGATGAGTCGGAAGTCAAATTATTTTAATGCAGTTTTGTTTCAAAGATCGAGTGAATTCTAAAAACACCTTTATAATTGAAATGGGGCAATTTTAGACGAAGATATGGCCATTTATTTCAAGGTTGACCCTATTTACTGCTTTCCTTATATTTTCTATTTATCGAAGAATATCCCTTAATATCTTTCTTAGATGAGTCGGAAGTCAAATTATTTTAATGCAGTTTTGTTCCAAAGATCAAGTGAATTCTAAAACCACCTTTATAATTGAAATGGGGCAATTTTAGACGAAGATATGGCCATTTATTTCAAGGTAGACCCTATTTAATGTTTGCCTTATATTTTCTATTAATCGAAGAATATCCCTTAATATCTTTCTTAGATGAGTCGGAAGTCAAATTATTTTAATGCAGTTTTGTTCCAAAGATCAAGTGAATTCTAAAAACACATTTATAATTGAAATGGGGCAATTTTAGACGAAGATATGGCCATTTATTTCAAGGTTGACCCTATTTAATGTTTGGCTTATATTTTCTATTAATCGAAGAATATCCCTTAATATCTTTCTTAGATGAGTCGCAAGTCAAATTATTTTAATGCAGTTTTGTTCCAAAGATCGAGTGAATTCTAAAAACACCTTTATAATTGAAATGGGGCAATTTTAGACGAAGATATGGCCATTTATTTCAAGGTTGACCCTATTTACTGCTTTCCTTATATTTTCTATTTATCGAAGAATATCCCTTAATATCTTTCTTAGATGAGTCAGAAGTCAAATTATTTTAATGCAGTTTTGTTCCAAAGATCAAGTGAATTCTAAAAACTTTTTTATAATTGAAATGGGGCAATTATAGACGAAAATATGGCCATTTATTTCAAGGTAGACCCTATTTACTGCTTTCCATATATTTTCTATTTATCGAAGAATATCCCTTAATATCTTTCTTAGATGAGTCGGAAGTCAAATTATTTTAATGCAGTTTTGTTCCAAAATTGAGTGAATTCTAAAAACACCTTCATAATTGAAATGTTGCAATTTTAGACGAAGATATGGTCATTTATTTCAAGGTTGACCCTATTTAATGCTTTCCATAAATTTTCTGTTGATCAAAGAATATCCCTTAATATCTTTCTTAGATGAGTCGGAAGTCAAATTATTTTAATGCAGTTTTGTTCCAAAGATCGAGTGAATTCTAAAAACACCTTTATAATTGAAATGGGGCAATTTTAGACGAAGATATGGCCATTTATTTCAAGGTAGACCTTATTTAATGCTTTCCATATATTTTCTATTTATCGAAGAATATCCCTTAATATCTTTCTTAGATGAGTCGGAAGTCAAATTATTTTAATGCAGTTTTGTTCCAAAGATCGAGTGAATTCTAAAAACACCTTCATAATTGAAATGGGGCAATTTTTGACGAAGATATGGCCATTTATTTCAAGGTAGACCCTATTTAATGCTTTCCATATATTTTCTGTTGATCAAAGAATATCCCTTAATATCTTTCTTAGATGAGTCGGAAGTCAAATTATTTTAATGCAGTTTTGTTCCAAAGATCAAGTGAATGGGGCAATTATAGACGAAGATATGGCCATTTATTTCAAGGTTGACCCTATTTAATGCTTTCCATATATTTTCTATTTATCGAAGAATATCCCTTAATATCTTTCTTAGATGAGTCGGAAGTCAAATTATTTTAATGCAGTTTTGTTCCAAAAATCGAGTGAATTCTAAAAACACCATTATAATTGAAATGGGGCAATTTTTGACGAAGATATGGCCATTTATTTCAAGGTAGACCCTATTTAATGCTTTCCATATATTTTCTGTTGATCAAAGAATATCCCTTAATATCTTCCTTAGATGAGTCGGAAGTCAAATTATTTTAATGCAGTTTTGTTCCAAAAATCGAGTGAATTCTAAAAACACCTTTATAATTGAAATGGGGCAATTTTAGACGAAGATATGGCCATTTATTTCAAGGTTGACCCTATTTAATGTTTGGCTTATATTTTCTATTAATCGAAGAATATCCCTTAATATCTTTCTTAGATGAGTCGCAAGTCAAATTATTTTAATGCAGTTTTGTTCCAAAGATCGAGTGAATTCTAAAAACACCTTTATAATTGAAATGGGGCAATTTTAGACGAAGATATGGCCATTTATTTCAAGGTTGACCCTATTTACTGCTTTCCTTATATTTTCTATTTATCGAAGAATATCCCTTAATATCTTTCTTAGATGAGTCAGAAGTCAAATTATTTTAATGCAGTTTTGTTCCAAAGATCAAGTGAATTCTAAAAACTTTTTTATAATTGAAATGGGGCAATTATAGACGAAGATATGGCCATTTATTTCAAGGTAGACCCTATTTAATGCTTTCCATATATATTCTATTTATCGAAGAATATCCCTTAATATCTTTCTTAGATGAGTCGGAAGTCAAATTATTTTAATGCAGTTTTGTTCCAAAATTGAGTGAATTCTAAAAACACCTTTATAATTGAAATGGGGCAATTTTAGACGAAGATATGGCCATTTATTTCAAGGTAGACCCTATTTAATGCTTTCCATATATTTTCTGTTGATCAAAGAATATCCCTTAATATCTTTCTTAGATGAGTCGGAAGTCAAATTATTTTAATGCAGTTTTGTTCCAAAGATCGAGTGAATTCTAAAAACACCTTTATAATTGAAATGGGGCAATTTTTGACGAAGATATGGCCATTTATTTCAAGGTAGACCCTATTTAATGCTTTCCATATATTTTCTATTTATCGAAGAATATCCCTTAATATCTTTCTTAGATGAGTCGGAAGTCAAATTATTTTAATGCAGTTTTGTTCCAAAGATCGAGTGAATTCTAAAAACACCTTTATAATTGAAATGGGGCAATTTTTGACGAAGATATGGCCATTTATTTCAAGGTAGACCCTATTTAATGCTTTCCATATATTTTCTGTTGATCAAAGAATATCCCTTAATATCTTTCTTAGATGAGTCGGAAGTCAAATTATTTTAATGCAGTTTTGTTCCAAAGATCGAGTGAATTTTAAAAACACCTTTATAATTGAAATGGGGCAATTTTTGACGAAGATATGGCCATTTATTTCAAGGTAGACCCTATTTAATGCTTTCCATATATTTTCTGTTGATCAAAGAATATCCCTTAATATCTTTCTTAGATGAGTCGGAAGTCAAATTATTTTAATGCAGTTTTGTTCCAAAGATCAAGTGAATGGGGCAATTATAGACGAAGATATGGCCATTTATTTCAAGGTAGACCCTATTTAATGCTTTCCATATATTTTCTATTTATCGAAGATATCCCTTAATATCTTTCTTAGATGAGTCGCAAGTCAAATTATTTAATGCAGTTTGTTCCCAAAGATCAAGTGAATTCTAAAAACACCTTTATAATTGAAATGGGGCAACTTTTGACGAAGATATGGCCATTTATTTCAAGGTTGACCCTATTTAATGCTTTCCATATATTTTCGATTTATCGAAGAATATCCCTTAATATCTTTCTTAGATGAGTCGGAAGTCAAATTATTTTAATGCAGTTTTGTTCCAAAGATCGAGTGAATTCTAAAAACACCTTTATAATTGAAATGGGGCAATTTTAGACGAAGATATGGCCATTTATTTCAAGGTAGACCCTATTTAATGCTTTCCATATATTTTCTATTTATCGAAGAATATCCCTTAATATCTTTCTTAGATGAGTCGCAAGTCAAATTATTTTAATGCAGTTTTGTTCCAAAGATCGAGTGAATTCTAAAAACACCTTCATAATTGAAATGGGGCAATTTTTGACGAAGATATGGCCATTTATTTCAAGGTAGACCCTATTTAATGCTTTCCATATATTTTCTGTTGATCAAAGAATATCCCTTAATATCTTTCTTAGATGAGTCGGAAGTCAAATTATTTTAATGCAGTTTTGTTCCAAAGATCAAGTGAATGGGGCAATTATAGACGAAGATATGGCCATTTATTTCAAGGTTGACCCTATTTAATGCTTTCCATATATTTTCTATTTATCGAAGAATATCCCTTAATATCTTTCTTAGATGAGTCGGAAGTCAAATTATTTTAATGCAGTTTTGTTCCAAAAATCGAGTGAATTCTAAAAACACCATTATAATTGAAATGGTGCAATTTTTGACGAAGATATGGCCATTTATTTCAAGGTAGACCCTATTTAATGCTTTCCATATATTTTCTGTTGATCAAAGAATATCCCTTAATATCTTCCTTAGATGAGTCGGAAGTCAAATTATTTTAATGCAGTTTTGTTCCAAAAATCGAGTGAATTCTAAAAACACCTTTATAATTGAAATGGGGCAATTTTAGACGAAGATATGGCCATTTATTTCAAGGTTGACCCTATTTAATGTTTGGCTTATATTTTCTATTAATCGAAGAATATCCCTTAATATCTTTCTTAGATGAGTCGCAAGTCAAATTATTTTAATGCAGTTTTGTTCCAAAGATCGAGTGAATTCTAAAAACACCTTTATAATTGAAATGGGGCAATTTTAGACGAAGATATGGCCATTTATTTCAAGGATGACCCTATTTACTGCTTTCCTTATATTTTCTATTTATCGAAGAATATCCCTTAATATATTTCTTAGATGAGTCAGAAGTCAAATTATTTTAATGCAGTTTTGTTCCAAAGATCAAGTGAATTCTAAAAACTTTTTTATAATTGAAATGGGGCAATTATAGACGAAGATATGGCCATTTATTTCAAGGTAGACCCTATTTAATGCTTTCCATATATTTTCTATTTATCGAAGAATATCCCTTAATATCTTTCTTAGATGAGTCGGAAGTCAAATTATTTTAATGCAGTTTTGTTCCAAAATTGAGTGAATTCTAAAAACACCTTCATAATTGAAATGTTGCAATTTTAGACGAAGATATGGCCATTTATTTCAAGGTTGACCCTATTTAATGCTTTCCATATATTTTCTGTTGATCAAAGAATATCCCTTAATATCTTTCTTAGATGAGTCGGAAGTCAAATTATTTTAATGCAGTTTTGTTCCAAAGATCGAGTGAATTCTAAAAACACCTTTATAATTGAAATGGGCCAATTTTTGACGAAGATATGGCCATTTATTTCAAGGTAGACCCTATTTAATGCTTTCCATATATTTTCTGTTGATCAAAGAATATCCCTTAATATCTTTCTTAGATGAGTCGGAAGTCAAATTATTTTAATGCAGTTTTGTTCCAAAGATCATGTGATCTCTAAAAATACCTTTATAATTGAAATGGGGCAATTATAGACGAAGATATGGCCATTTATTTCAAGGTAGACCCTATTTAATGCTTTCCATATATTTTCTGTTGATCAAAGAATATCCCTTAATATCTTCCTTAGATGAGTCGGAAGTCAAATTATTTTAATGCAGTTTTGTTCCAAAAATCGAGTGAATTCTAAAAACACCTTTATAATTGAAATGGGGCAATTTTAGACGAAGATATGGCCATTTATTTCAAGGTTGACCCTATTTAATGTTTGGCTTATATTTTCTATTAATCGAAGAATATCCCTTAATATCTTTCTTAGATGAGTCGGAAGTCAAATTATTTTAATGCAGTTTTGTTCCAAAGATCGAGTGAATTCTAAAAACACCTTTATAATTGAAATGTTGCAATTTTAGACGAAGATATGGCCATTTATTTCAAGGTTGACCCTATTTACTGCTTTCCTTATATTTTCTGTTGATCAAAGAATATCCCTTAATATCTTTCTTAGATGAGTCGGAAGTCAAGTTATTTTAATGCAGTTTTGTTCCAAAGATCAAGTGAATTCTAAAAACACCTTTATAATTGAAATGGGGCAATTTTTGACGAAGATATGGCCATTTATTTCAAGGTTGACCCTATTTAATGCTTTCCTTATATTTTCTATTTATCGAAGAATATCCCTTAATATCTTTCTTAGATGAGTCGGAAGTCAAATTATTTTAATGCAGTTTTGTTCCAAAAATTGAGTGAATTCTAAAAACACCTTTATAATTGAAATGTTGCAATTTTAGACGAAGATATGGCCATTTATTTCAAGGTTGACCCTATTTAATGCTTTCCATATATTTTCTGTTGATCAAAGAATATCCCTTAATATCTTTCTTAGATGAGTCGGAAGTCAAGTTATTTTAATGCAGTTTTGTTCCAAAGATCAAGTGAATTCTAAAAACACCTTTATAATTGAAATGGGGCAATTTTTGACGAAGATATGGCCATTTATTTCAAGGTAGACCCTATTTAATGCTTTCCTTATATTTTCAATTTATCGAAGAATATCCCTTAATATCTTTCTTAGATGAGTCGGAAGTCAAATTATTCTGATGCAGTTTTGTTCCAAAAATCGAGTGAATTCTAAAAACACCTTTATAATTGAAATGGGGCAATTTTAGACGAAGATATGGCCATTTATTTCAAGGTTGACCCTATTTACTGCTTTCCTTATATTTTCTATTTATCGAAGAATATCCCTTAATATCTTTCTTAGATGAGTCAGAAGTCAAATTATTTTAATGCAGTTTTGTTCCAAAGATCGAGTGAATTCTAAAAACACCTTTATAATTGAAATGGGGCAATTATAGACGAAGATATGGCCATTTATTTCAAGGTAGACCCTATTTAATGCTTTCCATATATTTTCTATTTATCGAAGAATATCCCTTAATATCTTTCTTAGATGAGTCGGAAGTCAAATTATTTTAATGCAGTTTTGTTCCAAAGATCAAGTGAATTCTAAAAACACCTTTATTATTGAAATGGGGCAATTTTTGGCGAAGATATGGCCATTTATTTTAAGGTAGACCCTATTTAATACTTTCCATATATTTTCTGTCGATCAAAGAATATCCCTTAATATCTTTCTTAGATGAGTCGGAAGTCAAATTATTTTAATGCAGTTTTGTTTCAAAGGTCAAGTGAATTCTAAAAACACCTTTATAATTGAAATGGGGCAATTTTTGACGAAGATATGGCCATTTATTTCAAGGTAGACCCTATTTAATGCTTTCCATATATTTTCTATTTATCGAAGAATATCCCTTAATATCTTTCTTAGATGAGTCGGAAGTCAAATTATTTTAATGCAGTTTTGTTCCAAAATCGAGTGAATTCTAAAAACACCTTTATAATTGAAATGTTGCAACTTTTGACGAAGATATGGCCATTTATTTCAAGGTAGACCCTATTTAATGCTTTCCATATATTTTCTATTTATCGAAGAATATCCCTTAATATCTTTCTTAGATGAGTCGGAAGTCAAATTATTTTGATGCAGTTTTGTTCCAAAGATCGAGTGAATTCTAAAAACACCTTTATAATTGAAATGGGGCAATTTTAGACGAAGATATGGCCATTTATTTCAAGGTTGACCCTAATTAATGCTTTCCATATATTTTCTGTTGATCAAAGAATATCCCTTAATATCTTTCTTAGATGAGTCGGAAGTCAAATTATTTTAATGAAGTTTTGTTCCAAAGATTGAGTGAATTCTAAAAACACCTTTATAATTGAAATGGGGCAATTTTAGACGAAGATATGGCCATTTATTTCAAGGTAGACCCTATTTAATGCTTTCCATATATTTTCTATTTATCGAAGAATATCCCTTAATATCTTTCTTAGATGAGTCGGAAGTCAAATTATTTTAATGCAGTTTTGTTCCAAAGATCGAGTGAATTTTAAAAACACCTTTATAATTGAAATGGGGCAATTTTAGACGAAGATATGGCCATTTATTTCAAGGTTGACCCTAATTAATGCTTTCCATATATTTTCTATTAATCGAAGAATATCCCTTAATATCTTTCTTAGATGAGTCGGAAGTCAAATTATTTTAATGCAGTTTTGTTCCAAAGATCGAGTGAATTTTAAAAACACCTTTATAATTGAAATGGGGCAATTTTAGACGAAGATAAGGCCATTTATTTCAAGGTTGACCCTATTTAATGCTTTCCATATATTTTCTATTTATCGAAGAATATCCCTTAATATCTTTCTTAGATGAGTCGGAAGTCAAATTATTTTAATGCAGTTTTGTTCCAAAGATCGAGTGAATTCTAAAAACACCTTTATAATTAAAATGGGGCAATTTTAGACGAAGATATGGCCATTTATTTCAAGGTAGACCCTATTTAATGCTTTCCTTATATTTTCTATTTATCGAAGAATATCCCTTAATATCTTTCTTAGATGAGTCGGAAGTCAAATTATTTTAATGCAGTTTTGTTCCAAAATCGAGTGAATTCTAAAAACACCTTTATAATTGAAATGGGGCAATTTTAGACGAAGATATGGCCATTTATTTCAAGGTTGACCCTATTTAATGTTTGGCTTATATTTTCTATTAATCGAAGAATATCCCTTAATATCTTTCTTAGATGAGTCGCAAGTCAAATTATTTTAATGAAGTTTTTTTCAAAGATCAAGTGAATTCTAAGAACACCTTTATAATTGAAATCGGGCAATTTTTGACGAAGATATGGCCATTTATTTCAAGGTAGACCCTATTTAATGCTTTCCATATATTTTCTATTTATCGAAGAATATCCTTTAATATCTTTCTTAGATGAGTCGGAAGTCAAATTATTTTAATGCAGTTTTGTTCCAAAAATCGAGTGAATTCTAAAAACACCTTTATAATTGAAATGGGGCAATTTTAGACGAAGATATGGCCATTTATTTCAAGGTTGACCCTATTTACTGCTTTCCTTATATTTTCTATTTATCGAAGAATATCCCTTAATATCTTTCTTAGATGAGTCGGAAGTCAAATTATTTTAATGCAGTTTTGTTCCAAAATTGAGTGAATTCTAAAAACACCTTTATAATTGAAATGGGGCAATTTTAGACGAAGATATGGCCATTTATTTCAAGGTAGACCCTATTTAATGCTTTCCATATATTTTCTGTTGATCAAAGAATATCCCTTAATATCTTTCTTAGATGAGTCGGAAGTCAAATTATTTTAATGCAGTTTTGTTCCAAAGATCGAGTGAATTCTAAAAACACCTTTATAATTGAAATGGGCCAATTTTTGACGAAGATATGGCCATTTATTTCAAGGTAGACCCTATTTAATGCTTTCCATATATTTTCTGTTGATCAAAGAATATCCCTTAATATCTTTCTTAGATGAGTCGGAAGTCAAATTATTTTAATGCAGTTTTGTTCCAAAGATCATGTGATCTCTAAAAATACCTTTATAATTGAAATGGGGCAATTATAGACGAAGATATGGCCATTTATTTCAAGGTTGACCCTATTTAATGCTTTCCATATATTTTCTATTTATCGAAGAATATCCCTTAATATCTTTCTTAGATGAGTCGGAAGTCAAATTATTTTAATGCAGTTTTGTTCCAAAAATCGAGTGAATTCTAAAAACACCTTTATAATTGAAATGGGGCAATTTTTGACGAAGATATGGCCATTTATTTCAAGGTAGACCCTATTTAATGCTTTCCATAAATTTTCTATTTATCGAAGAATATCCCTTAATATCTTTCTTAGATGAGTCGGAAGTCAAATTATTTTAATGCAGTTTTGTTCCAAAGATCGAGCGAATTCTAACAACACCTTTATAATTGAAATGGGGCAATTTTAGACGTAGATATGGCCATTTATTTCAAGGTTGACCCTATTTACTGCTTTCCTTATATTTTCTATTTATCGAAGAATATCCCTTAATATCTTTCTTAGATGAGTCGGAAGTCAAATTATTTTAATGCAGTTTTGTTCCAAAGATCGAGTGAATTCTAAAAACACCTTTATAATTGAAATGGGGCAATTATAGACGAAGATATGGCCATTTATTTCAAGGTAGACCCTATTTAATGCTTTCCTTATATTTTCTATTTATCGAAGAATATCCCTTAATATCTTTCTTAGATGAGTCGGAAGTCAAATTATTTTAATGCAGTTTTGTTCCAAAGATCGAGTGAATTCTAAAAACACCTTTATAATTGAAATGGGGCAATTTTTGACGAAGATATGGCCATTTATTTCAAGGTAGACCCTATTTAATACTTTCCATATATTCTCTGTTAATCAAAGAATATCCCTTAATATCTTTCTTAGATGAGTCGGAAGTCAAGTTTTTTAATGCAGTTTTGTTCCAAAGATTGAGTGAATTCTAAAAACACCTTTATAATTGAAATGGGGCAATTTTAGACGAAGATATGGCCATTTATTTCAAGGTAGACCCTATTTAATGCTTTCCTTATATTTTCAATTTATCGAAGAATATCCCTTAATATCTTTCTTAGATGAGTCGGAAGTCAAATTATTCTGATGCAGTTTTGTTCCAAAAATCGAGTGAATTCTAAAAACACCTTTATAATTGAAATGGGGCAATTTTAGACGAAGATATGGCCATTTATTTCAAGGTTGACCCTATTTACTGCTTTCCTTATATTTTCTATTTATCGAAGAATATCCCTTAATATCTTTCTTAGATGAGTCAGAAGTCAAATTATTTTAATGCAGTTTTGTTCCAAAGATCGAGTGAATTCTAAAAACACCTTTATAATTGAAATGGGGCAATTATAGACGAAGATATGGCCATTTATTTCAAGGTAGACCCTATTTAATGCTTTCCATATATTTTCTATTTATCGAAGAATATCCCTTAATATCTTTCTTAGATGAGTCGGAAGTCAAATTATTTTAATGCAGTTTTGTTCCAAAGATCAAGTGAATTCTAAAAACACCTTTATTATTGAAATGGGGCAATTTTTGGCGAAGATATGGCCATTTATTTTAAGGTAGACCCTATTTAATACTTTCCATATATTTTCTGTCGATCAAAGAATATCCCTTAATATCTTTCTTAGATGAGTCGGAAGTCAAATTATTTTAATGCAGTTTTGTTTCAAAGGTCAAGTGAATTCTAAAAACACCTTTATAATTGAAATGGGGCAATTTTTGACGAAGATATGGCCATTTATTCAAGGTAGACCCTATTTAATGCTTTCCATATATTTTCTATTTATCGAAGAATATCCCTTAATATCTTTCTTAGATGAGTCGGAAGTCAAATTATTTTAATGCAGTTTTGTTCCAAAATCGAGTGAATTCTAAAAACACCTTTATAATTGAAATGTTGCAACTTTTGACGAAGATATGGCCATTTATTTCAAGGTAGACCCTATTTAATGCTTTCCATATATTTTCTATTTATCGAAGAATATCCCTTAATATCTTTCTTAGATGAGTCGGAAGTCAAATTATTTTGATGCAGTTTTGTTCCAAAGATCGAGTGAGTTCTAAAAACACCTTTATAATTAAAATGGGGCAATTTTAGACGTAGATATGGCCATTTATTTCAAGGTAGACCCTATTTAATGCTTTCCATATATTTTCTGTTAATCACAAATATCCCTTAATATCTTTCTTAGATGAGTCGGAAGTCAAATTATTTTAATGCAGTTTTGTTCCAAAGATTGAGTGAATTCTAAAAACACCTTTATAATTGAAATGGGGCAATTTTTGACGAAGATATGGCCATTTATTTCAAGGTAGACCCTATTTAATGCTTTCCATATATTTTCTATTTATCGAAGAATATCCCTTAATATCTTTCTTAGATGAGTCGCAAGTCAAATTATTTTAATGCAGTTTTGTTCCAAAGATCGAGTGAATTTTAAAAACACCTTTATAATTGAAATGGGGCAATTTGAGACGAAGATATGGCCATTTATTTCAAGGTAGACCCTATTAAATGCTTTCCATATATTTTCTATTTATCGAAGAATATCCCTTAATATCTTTCTTAGATGAGTCGGAAGTCAAATTATTTTAATGCAGTTTTGTTCCAAAGATCGAGTGAATTTTAAAAACACCTTTATAATTGAAATGGGGCAATTTTAGACGAAGATATGGCCATTTATTTCAAGGTTGACCCTATTTAATGCTTTCCATATATTTTCTATTTATCGAAGAATATCCCTTAATATCTTTCTTAGATGAGTCGGAAGTCAAATTATTTTAATGCAGTTTTGTTCCAAAGATCGAGTGAATTCTAAAAACACCTTTATAATTGAAATGGGGCAATTATAGACGAAGATATGGCCATTTATTTCAAGGTAGACCCTATTTAATGCTTTCCATATATTTTCTATTTATCGAAGAATATCCCTTAATATCTTTCTTAGATGAGTCGGAAGTCAAATTATTTTAATGCAGTTTTGTTCCAAAGATTGAGTGAATTCTAAAAACACCTTTATAATTGAAATGGGGCAATTTTAGACGAAGATATGGCCATTTATTTCAAGGTTGACCCTATTTAATGTTTGGCTTATATTTTCTATTAATCGAAGAATATCCCTTAATATCTTTCTTAGATGAGTCGCAAGTCAAATTATTTTAATGAAGTTTTTTTCAAAGATTGAGTGAATTCTAAAAACACCTTTATAATTGAAATGGGGCAATTTTAGACGAAGATATGGCCATTTATTTCAAGGTTGACCCTATTTAATGCTTTCCATATATTTTCTATTTATCGAAGAATATCCTTTAATATCTTTCTTAGATGAGTCGGAAGTCAAATTATTTTAATGCAGTTTTGTTCCAAAAATCGAGTGAATTCTAAAAACTTCTTTATAATTAAAATGGGGCAATTTTAGACGAAGATATGGCCATTTATTTCAAGGTTGACCCTATTTAATGCTTTCCATATATTTTCTATTTATCGAAGAATATCCCTTAATATCTTTCTTAGATGAGTCGGAAGTCAAATTATTTTAATGCAGTTTTGTTCCAAAGATTGAGTGAATTCTAAAAACACCTTTATAATTGAAATGGGGCAATTTTAGACGAAGATATGGCCATTTATTTCAAGGTGGACCCTATTTAATGCTTTCCATATATTTTCTATTTATCGAAGAATATCCCTTAATATCTTTCTTAGATGAGCCGGAAGTCAAATTATTTTAATGCAGTTTTGTTCCAAAGATTGAGTGAATTCTAAGAACAACTTTATAATTGAAATGTTGCAATTTTAGACGAAGATATGGCCATTTATTTCAAGGTAGACCCTATTTAATGCTTTCCATATATTTTCTATTTATCGAAGAATATCCCTTAATATCTTTCTTAGATGAGTCGGAAGTCAAATTATTTTAATGCAGTTTTGTTCCAAAGATCGAGTGAATTTTAAAAACACCTTTATAATTGAAATGGGGCAATTTTTGACGAAGATATGGCCATTTATTTCAAGGTTGACCCTATTTAATGTTTGGTTTAAATTTTCTATTTATCGAAGAATATCCCTTAATATCTTTCTTAGATGAGTAGGAAGTCAAATTATTTTGAAGCAGTTTTGTTCCAAAGATCGAGTGAATTCTAAAAACACCTTTATAATTGAAATGGGGCAATTTTAGACGAAGATATGGCCATTTATTTCAAGGTAGACCCTATTTAATGCTTTCCATATATTTTCTATTTATCGAAGAATATCCCTTAATATCTTTCTTAGATGAGTCAGAAGTCAAATTATTTTAATGAAGTTTTGTTCCAAAGATCGAGTGAATTCTAAAAACACCTTTATAATTGAAATGGGGCAATTTTTGACGAAGATATGGCCATTTATTTCAAGGTAGACCCTATTTAATGCTTTCCATATATTTTCTGTTGATCAAAGAATATCCCTTAATATCTTTCTTAGATGAGTCGGAAGTCAAATTATTTTAATGCAGTTTTGTTCCAAAGATCAAGTGAATTCTAAAAATACCTTTATAATTGAAATGGGGCAATTATAGACGAAGATATGGCCATTTATTTCAAGGTTGACCCTATTTAATGCTTTCCATATATTTTCTATTTATCGAAGAATATCCCTTAATATCTTTCTTAGATGAGTCGGAAGTCAAATTATTTTAATGAAGTTTTGTTCCAAAAATCGAGTGAATTCTAAAAACACCTTTATAATTGAAATGGGGCAATTTTTGACGAAGATATGGCCATTTATTTCAAGGTAGACCCTATTTAATGCTTTCCATATATTTTCTATTTATCGAAGAATATCCCTTAATATCTTTCTTAGATGAGTCGGAAGTCAAATTATTTTAATGCAGTTTTGTTCCAAAGATCGAGGTTATTCTAAAAACACCTTTATAATTGAAATGTTGCAATTTTAGACGAAGATATGGCCATTTATTTCAAGGTTGACCCTATTTACTGCTTTCCTTATATTTTCTATTGATCAAAGAATATCCCTTAATATTTTTCTTAGATGAGTCGGAAGTCAAATTATTTTAATGCAGTTTTGTTCCAAAGATCAAGTGAATTCTAAAAACACCTTTATAATTGAAATGGGGCAATTATAGACGAAGATATGGCCATTTATTCAAGGTAGACCCTATTTAATGCTTTCCATATATTTTCTATTTATCGAAGAATATCCCTTAATATCTTTCTTAGATGAGTCGGAAGTCAAATTATTTTAATGCAGTTTTGTTCCAAAAATTGAGTGAATTCTAAAAACACCTTTATAATTGAAATGTTGCAATTTTAGACGAAGATATGGCCATTTATTTCAAGGTTGACCCTATTTAATGCTTTCCATATATTTTCTGTTGATCAAAGAATATCCCTTAATATCTTTCTTAGATGAGTCGAAAGTCAAATTATTTTCATGCAGTTTTGTTCCAAAGATCGAGTGAATTCTAAAAACACCTTTATAATTGAAATGGGGCAATTTTTGACGAAGATATGGCCATTTATTTCAAGGTAAACCCTATTTAATGCTTTCCATATATTTTCTATTTATCGAAGAATATCCCTTAATATCTTTCTTAGATGAGTCGGAAGTCAAATTATTTTAATGCAGTTTTGTTCCAAAGATCAAGTGAATTCTAAAAACACCTTTATAATTGAAATGGGGCAATTATAGACGAAGGATATGGCCATTTATTTCAAGGTAGACCCTATTTAATGCTTTCCATATATTTTCTGTTGATCAAAGAATATCCCTTAATATCTTTCTTAGATGAGTCGGAAGTCAAATTATTTTGATGCAGTTTTATTCCAAAAATCAAGTGAATTCTAAAAACACCTTTATAATTGAAATGGGGCAATTTTTGACGAAGATATGGCCATTTATTTCAAGGTTGACCCTATTTACTGCTTTCCTTATATTTTCTATTTATCGAAGAATATCCCTTAATATCTTTCTTAGATGAGTCAGAAGTCAAATTATTTTAATGCAGTTTTGTTCCAAAGATCAAGTGAATTCTAAAAACTTTTTTATAATTGAAATGGGGCAATTATAGACGAAGATATGGCCATTTATTTCAAGGTAGACCCTATTTAATGCTTTCCATATATTTTCTATTTATCGAAGAATATCCCTTAATATCTTTCTTAGATGAGTCGGAAGTCAAATTATTTTAATGCAGTTTTGTTCCAAAGATCAAGTGAATTCTAAAAACACCTTTATTATTGAAATGGGGCAATTTTTGGCGAAGATATGGCCATTTATTTTAAGGTAGACCCTATTTAATACTTTCCATATATTTTCTGTCGATCAAAGAATATCCCTTAATATCTTTCTTAGATGAGTCGGAAGTCAAATTATTTTAATGCAGTTTTGTTTCAAAGGTCAAGTGAATTCTAAAAACATCTTTATAATTGAAATGGGGCAATTTTTGACGAAGATATGGCCATTTATTTCAAGGTAGACCCTATTTAATGCTTTCCATATATTTTCTATTTATCGAAGAATATCCCTTAATATCTTTCTTAGATGAGTCGGAAGTCAAATTATTTTAATGCAGTTTTGTTCCAAAATCGAGTGAATTCTAAAAACACCTTTATAATTGAAATGTTGCAACTTTTGACGAAGATATGGCCATTTATTTCAAGGTAGACCCTATTTAATGCTTTCCATATATTTTCTATTTATCGAAGAATATCCCTTAATATCTTTCTTAGATGAGTCGGAAGTCAAATTATTTTAATGCAGTTTTGTTCCAAAGATCGAGTGAATTCTAAAAACACCTTTATAATTGAAATGGGGCAATTTTTGACGAAGATATGGCCATTTATTTCAAGGTAGACCCTATTTAATGCTTTCCATATATTTTCTATTTATCGAAGAATATCCCTTAATATCTTTCTTAGATGAGTCGGGAAGTCAAATTATTTTAATGCAGTTTTGTTCCAAAGATCAAGTGAATTCTAAAAACACCTTTATAATTGAAATGGGGCAATTTTTGACGTAGATATGGCCATTTATTTCAAGGTAGACCCTATTTAATGCTTTCCATATATTTCTTATTTATCGAAGAATATCCCTTAATATCTTTTTTAGATGAGTCGGAAGTCAAATTATTTTAATGCAGTTTTGTTCCAAAGATTGAGTGAATTCTAAAAACACCTTTATAATTGAAATGGGACAATTTTAGACGAAGATATGGCCATTTATTTCAAGGTAGACCCTATTTAATGCTTTCCATATATTTTCTATTTATCGAAGAATATCCCTTAATATCTTTCTTAGATGAGTCGGAAGTCAAATTATTTTAATGCAGTTTTGTTCCAAAGATCAAGTGAATTCTAAAAACACCTTTATAATTGAAATGGGGCAATTTTTGACGAAGATATGGCCATTTATTTCAAGGTAGACCCTATTAAATGCTTTCCATATATTTTCTATTTATCGAAGAATATCCCTTAATATCTTTTTTAGATGAGTCGGAAGTCAAATTATTTTAATGCAGTTTTGTTCCAAAGATTGAGTGAATTTTAAAAACACCTTTATAATTGAAATGGGGCAATTTTAGACGAAGATATGGCCATTTATTTCAAGGTTGACCCTATTTAATGCTTTCCATATATTTTCTATTTATCGAAGAATATCCCTTAATATCTTTCTTAGATGAGTCGGAAGTCAAATTATTTTAATGCAGTTTTGTTCCAAAGATCGAGTGAATTCTAAAAACACCTTTATAATTGAAATGGGGCAATTTTAGACGAAGATATGGCCATTTATTTCAAGGTAGACCCTATTTAATGCTTTCCTTATATTTTCTATTTATCGAAGAATATCCCTTAATATCTTTCTTAGATGAGTCGGAAGTCAAATTATTTTAATGCAGTTTTGTTCCAAAATCGAGTGAATTCTAAAAACACCTTTATAATTGAAATGGGGCAATTTTAGACGAAGATATGGCCATTTATTTCAAGGTTGACCCTATTTAATGTTTGGCTTATATTTTCTATTAATCGAAGAATATCCCTTAATATCTTTCTTAGATGAGTCGCAAGTCAAATTATTTTAATGAAGTTTTTTTCAAAGATCAAGTGAATTCTAAGAACACCTTTATAATTGAAATCGGGCAATTTTTGACGAAGATATGGCCATTTATTTCAAGGTAGACCCTATTTAATGCTTTCCATATATTTTCTATTTATCGAAGAATATCCTTTAATATCTTTCTTAGATGAGTCGGAAGTCAAATTATTTTAATGCAGTTTTGTTCCAAAAATCGAGTGAATTCTAAAAACACCTTTATAATTGAAATGGGGCAATTTTAGACGAAGATATGGCCATTTATTTCAAGGTTGACCCTATTTAATGTTTGGCTTATATTTTCTATTAATCGAAGAATATCCCTTAATATCTTTCTTAGATGAGTCGGAAGTCAAATTATTTTAATGCAGTTTTGTTCCAAAGATCAAGTGAATTCTTAAAACACCTTTATAATTGAAATGGGGCAATTTTAGACGAAGATATAGCCATTTATTTCAAGGTAGACCCTATTTAATGCTTTCCTTATATTTTCTATTTATCGAAGAATATCCCTTAATATCTTTCTTAGATGAGTCGGAAATCAAATTATTTTAATGCAGTTTTGTTTCAAAGATCGAGTGAATTTTAAAAACACCTTTATATTTGAAATGGGGCAATGTTTGACGAAGATATGGCCATTTATTTCAAGGTTGACCCTATTTAATGTTTGGTTTATATTTTCTATTTATCGAAGAATATCCCTTAATATCTTTCTTAGATGAGTAGGAAGTCAAATTATTTTGAAGCAGTTTTGTTCCAAAGATCGAGTGAATTCTAAAAACACCTTTATAATTGAAATGGGGCAATTTTAGACGAAGATATGGCCATTTATTTCAAGGTAGACCCTATTTAATGCTTTCCATATATTTTCTATTTATCGAAGAATATCCCTTAATATCTTTCTTAGATGAGTCGGAAGTCAAATTATTTTAATGCAGTTTTGTTCCAAAGATCGAGTGAATTCTAAAAACACCTTTTTAATTGAAATGGGGCAATTTTTGACGAAGATATGGCCATTTATTTCAAGGTAGACCCTATTTAATGCTTTCCATATATTTTCTATTTATCGAAGAATATCCCTTAATATCTTTCTTAGATGAGTCGGAAGTCAAATTATTTTAATGCAGTTTTGTTCCAAAGATTGAGTGAATTCTAAAAACACCTTTATAATTGAAATGGGGCAATTTTAGACGAAGATATGGCCATTTATTTCAAGGTAGACCCTATTTACTGCTTTCCCTGTAATTTCTATTTATCGAAGAATATCCCTTAATATCTTTCTTAGATGAGTCGGAAGTCAGATTATTTTAATGCAGTTTTGTTCCAATGATAAAGTGAATTCTCAAAACACTTTGATAATTGAAATGAGGCAATTTTAGACGAAGATATGGCCATTTATTTCAAGGTAGACCCTATTTAATGCTTTCCATATATTTTCTATTTATCGAAGAATATCCCTTAATATCTTTCTTAGATGAGCCGGAAGTCAAATTATTTTAATGCAGTTTTGTTCCAAAGATCGAGTGAATTCTAAAAACACCTTTATAATTGAAATGGGGCAATTTTAGACGAAGATATGGCCATTTATTTCAAGGTAGACCCTATTTAATGCTTTCCATATATTTTCTATTTATCGAAGAATATCCCTTAATATCTTTCTTAGATGAGTCGGAAGTCAAATTGTTTTAATGCAGTTTTGTTCCAAAGATTGAGTGAATTCTAAACACACCTTTATAATTGAAATGGGTCAATTTTTGACGGAGATATGGCCATTTATTTCAAGGTAGACCCTATTTAATGCTTTCCATATATTTTCTGTTGATCAAAGAATATCCCTTAATATCTTTCTTAGATGAGTCCGAAGTCAGATTATTTTAATGCAGTTTTGTTCCAAAGATCGAGTGAATTCAAAAAACACCTTTATAATTGAAATGGGGCAATTTTTGACGAAGATATGGCCATTTATTTCAAGGTAGACCCTATTTAATGCTTTCCATATATTTTCTATTTATCGAAGAATATCCCTTAATATCTTTCTTAGATGAGTCGGAAGTCAAATTATTTTAATGCAGTTTTGTTCCAAAGATTGAGTGAATTCTAAAAACACCTTTATAATTGAAATGTTGCAATTTTAGACGAAGATATGGCCATTTATTTCAAGGTAGACCCTATTTAATGCTTTCCATATATTTTCTATTTATCGAAGAATATCCCTTAATATCTTTCTTAGATGAGTCGGAAGTCAAATTATTTTGATGCAGTTTTGTTCCAAAGATCGAGTGAATTTTAAAAACACCTTTATAATTTAAATGGGGCAATTTTAGACGAAGATATGGCCATTTATTTCAAGGTAGACCCTATTTAATGCTTTCCATATATTTTCTATTTATCGAAGAATATCCCTTAATATCTTTCTTAGATGAGCCGCAAGTCAAATTATTTTGATGCAGTTTTGTTCCAAAGATCGAGTGAATTCTAAAAACACCTTTATAATTGAAATGGGGCAATTTTAGACGAAGATATGGCCATTTATTTCAAGGTTGACCCTATTTAATGTTTGGCTTATATTTTCTATTAATCGAAGAATATCCCTTAATATCTTTCTTAGATGAGTCGGAAGTCAAATTATTTTAATGCAGTTTTGTTCCAAAGATCGAGTAAATTTTAAAAACACCTTTATAATTGAAATGGGGCAATTTAAGACGAAGATATGGCCATTTATTTCAAGGTTGACCCTATTTAATGTTTGGCTTATATTTTCTATTTATCGAAGAATATCCCTTAATATCTTTCTTAGATGAGTCGGAAGTCAAATTATTTTAATGCAGTTTTGTTCCAAAGATCGAGTGAATTCTAAAAACACCTTTATAATTGAAATGGGGCAATTTTAGACGAAGATATGGCCATTTATTTCAAGGTTGACCCTATTTAATGTTTGGCTTATATTTTCTATTAATCGAAGAATATCCCTTAATATCTTTCTTAGATGAGTCGCAAGTCGAATTATTTTAATGAAGTTTTCTTCAAAGATCAAGTGAATTCTAAAAACACCTTTATAATTGAAATCGGGCAATTTTTGACGAAGATATGGCCATTTATTTCAAGGTAGACCCTATTTAATGCTTTCCATATATTTTCTATTTATCGAAGAATATCCCTTAATATCTTTCTTAGATGAGTCGGAAGTCAAATTATTTTAATGCAGTTTTGTTCCAAAGATTGAGTGAATTCTAAAAACACCTTTATAATTGAAATGTTGCAATTTTAGACGAAGATATGGCCATTTATTTCAAGGTAGACCCTATTTAATGCTTTCCATATATTTTCTATTTATCGAAGAATATCCCTTAATATCTTTCTTAGATGAGTCGGAAGTCAAATTATTTTAATGCAGTTTTGTTCCAAAGATCGAGTAAATTTTAAAAACACCTTTATAATTGAAATGGGACAATTTAAGACGAAGATATGGCCATTTATTTCAAGGTTGACCCTATTTAATGTTTGGCTTATATTTTCTATTTATCGAAGAATATCCCTTAATATCTTTCTTAGATGAGTCGGAAGTCAAATTATTTTGATGCAGTTTTGTTCCAAAGATCAAGTGAATTCTAAAAACACCTTTATAAATGAAATGGGGCAATTTTAGACGAAGATATGGCCATTTATTTCAAAGTAGACCCTATTTAATGCTTTCCATATATTTTCTATTTATCGAAGAATATCCCTTAATATCTTTCTTAGATGAGTCGGAAGTCAAATTATTTTAATGCAGTTTTGTTCCAAAGATCGAGTGAATTCTAAAAACACCATTATAATTGAAATGGGGCAATTTTAGACGAAGATATGGCCATTTATTTCAAGGTAGACCCTATTTACTGTTTTCCCTGTATTTTCTATTTATCGAAGAATATCCCTTAATATCTTTCTTAGATGAGTCGGAAGTCAGATTATTTTAATGCAGTTTTGTTCCAAAGATAAAGTGAATTCTAAAAACACCTTGATAATTGAAATGAGGCAATTTTAGACGAAGATATGGCCATTTATTTCAAGGTAGACCCTATTTAATGCTTTCCATATATTTTCTATTTATCGAAGAATATCCCTTAATATCTTTCTTAGATGAGTCGGAAGTCAAATTATTTTAATGCAGTTTTGTTCCAAAGATCGAGTGAATTTTAAAAACACCTTTATAATTGAAATGCTGCAATTTTAGACGAAGATATGGCCATTTATTTCAAGGTAGACCCTATTTAATGTTTGGCTTATATTTTCTATGTATCGAAGAATATCTCTTAATATCTTTCTTAGATGAGTCGGAAGTCAAATTATTTTAATGCAGTTTTGTTCCAAAGATCGAGTGAATTCTAAAAACACCATTATAATTGAAATGGGGCAATTTTAGACGAAGATATGGCCATTTATTTCAAGGTAGACCCTATTTAATGCTTTCCATATATTTTCTATTTATCGAAAAATATCCCTTAATATCTTTCTTAGATGAGTCGGAAGTCAAATTATTTTAATGCAGTTTTGTTCCAAAGATCGAGTGAATTCTAAAAACATTGAAATGGGGCAACTTTAGACGAAGATATGGCCATTTATTTCAAGGTAGACCCTATTTAATGCTTTCCATATATATTCTATTTATCGAAGAATATCCCTTAATATCTTTCTTAGATGAGTCGGAAGTCAAATTATTTTAATGCAGTTTTGTTCCAAAGATCGAGTGAATTCTAAAAACATTGAAATGGGGCAACTTTAGACGAAGATATGGCCATTTATTTCAAGGTTGACCCTATTTACTGCTTTCCCTGTATTTTCTATTTATCGAAGAATATCCCTTAATATCTTTCTTAGATGAGTCGGAAGTCAGATTATTTTAATGCAGTTTTGTTCCAAAGATAAAGTGAATTCTCAAAACACCTTGATAATTGAAATGAGGCAATTTTAGACGAAGATATGGCCATTTATTTCAAGGTAGACCCTATTTAATGCTTTCCATATATTTTCTATTTATCGAAGAATATCCCTTAATATCTTTCTTAGATGAGTCGGAAGTCAAATTATTTTGATGCAGTTTTGTTCCAAAGATCAAGTGAATTCTAAAAACACCTTTTTAATTGAAATGGGGCAATTTTAGACGAAGATATGGCCATTTATTTCAAAGTAGACCCTATTTAATGCTTTCCATATATTTTCTATTTATCGAAAGAATATCCCTTAATATCTTTCTTAGATGAGTCGGAAGTCAAATTATTTTAATGCAGTTTTGTTCCAAAGATTGAGTGAATTCTAAAAACACCTTTATAATTGAAATGGGTCAATTTTTGACGGAGATATGGCCATTTATTTCAAGGTAGACCCTATTTAATGCTTTCCATATATTTTCTGTTGATCAAAGAATATCCCTTAATATCTTTCTTAGATGAGTCGGAAGTCAAATTATTTTAATGCAGTTTTGTTCCAAAGATCGAGTGAATTCTAAAAACACCTTTATAATTGAAATGGGGCAATTTTTGACGAAGATATGGCCATTTATTTCAAGGTAGACCCTATTTAATGCTTTCCATATATTTTCTATTTATCGAAGAATATCCCTTAATATCTTTCTTAGATGAGTCGGAAGTCAAATTATTTTGATGCAGTTTTGTTCCAAAGATCGAGTGAATTTTAAAAACACCTTTATAATTGAAATGGGGCAATTTTTGACGAAGATATGGCCATTTATTTCAAGGTAGACCCTATTTAATGCTTTCCATATATTTTCTATTTATCGAAGAATATCCCTTAATATCTTTCTTAGATGAGCCGCAAGTCAAATTATTTTGATGCAGTTTTGTTCCAAAGATCGAGTGAATTCTAAAAACACCTTTATAATTGAAATGGGGCAATTTTAGACGAAGATATGGCCATTTATTTCAAGGTTGACCCTATTTAATGTTTGGCTTATATTTTCTATTAATCGAAGAATATCCCTTAATATCTTTCTTAGATGAGTCGGAAGTCAAATTATTTTAATGCAGTTTTGTTCCA
>NW_025062602.1:0-795 GCF_018153295.1 Drosophila grimshawi | reverse complement strand
AAAAAGAATAAATAAATTAATATAAACAATTTTAATAAGCTGTATTTTACACGCCGAGTAATAAATATGCATTGCTCTCAATATAAATAATAAATTGATTTTTTGACTGCAGTTTCTAAGGAATCAATCCTGTCCCATATTTTCGACAATTGCTAGATAGCCGTTGACCTCTCAGGACAGCCTCTAGCAGTGTGCAATGAATGTCATTTGGATTTGACTTGGATAAGTTTCTAATTTATTGTGCATTAAAAACAAAAAGCAAAGATTGTGCTCTATGCATAAATATATACATATCTCTTATATCATATCATACATATATATTATATATATATATATTTTATATAGCTTGTGATTATCGGCGCATTCGCATTACTGGGTTCTTGTGGCCACGTGCCGCATCTCACGCGCTGCCCCCGCAGATTGCTCTTCATTACGGTGGATGGGAGCTGAGTTCAGTTAGGTATGTGGTCTTATCACAGCTTGAGCTGACCTGGTTCGGTGCCGGCATACAGAGACAAGCAACTCCGGCGTCATTCTGGAGCATTTAGGGTCACCCACGATTTTGGCAGAGCGGCATCATCTCGGGCAGATTACGGGGCCTGCTGCGGGGCAAAGGCGACTGCTACGCCCAGGCAAATAGCAGGCTCTGAGTAGCTAACAAAATGAACAGAGAGAGGACAGTTAATACTCTCAAACAACAAATATGCGCTTGAATTATGAAAATCGAACCAATATTGAAAGTAATACCAGAAAGCAAATACAAAAAATAAAAAATATATGAATATATATAAACTA
>NW_025062601.1:0-1496 GCF_018153295.1 Drosophila grimshawi | reverse complement strand
GGTGCGGTTTGTCGGCGCATCGCCCGTTTCGGATCGACAACGAATCTGCTCGTGATTGACGCTGAGCCCCGCCAACAGGCGCCCTCCCGATCTGCAATGTCCCGCGTGGCCCCTTTAATCACTCCCGATTAATCGACCGGTCGTCGACCTGGTTGCCAGTTAGCATCCAGCTCCCCTCGATGAGGCCAGTCCACATACCGAATATGGTTCATATCGCCCTGTTTGCGCTGGTCACTGGCCATCTGGGGATCTTGGTCCTATATCTTCCTCGTTGATCAGCTGTTTGCCAGTCCGCCGGCTTCAGCTCCATCTTCAGAATTCAGTCGAGGTGGTGTCTCGCAGCCTTGCGTACTGCTAAAACAAACAAACTCAAGCACAGCACCACCGGTGATACGTCAAACTTTTCCGTTAATCGTTTCACTCGCCTCCATCCCTTACTTTCTTCATGTATTAACGTGTGGTACAATCGGGCGAATCTTTGTGTTCATATATAAAGCCAAAACAAAAGAACAAAAAAGAAGAAAATGTCAAATACATATATATAAGTTTATATATAAAGGACAAAAAAATTAGCCAGCTAGAATATTAGCAAAATACCACATGAAAATTTCCATTAAAGGCACTATTAAATTGTATTTTAGAAGCTTAATAAATAAAAGAAGAATTGTTAAAAGCTTTTCTCATTGCAAACAAGTTTGATTTTCATTTAAATAATATTTTCACCTCTTTTCGGAAAAAAAGAAATGAAATCTTCGCTTTATCAATCAAAGCATATTTTTAATGCCAATTTATGATTTTTGTACAAACTTACCTTGACCCATTTCGATGCCTCCGTGAATGGCAGCGGCAGTACCATCGCTGTGATAAGTACTCACCGTGGCCGGAAACGCTCCAAAGTATCCAATCTGATACTCCATGATAGCCAGGCCCAGCCGCGCTTGTGCCAACGATATCCTTATTATGAGCAATGATCTCGGCGCACGGCGCTCCCGATAACTGTTGTTCTCCAGGAATCGGGGCATCCATTCGCCCATTTTGTGCGCCGGCAAGATGTTGGCATAACGACATCCGCCGGATCGTTGCCCGTTGCAAACGCAATATGCTCAATGATATTCTCCAATCACGGCAATGCCCTCTACGGAGCATGGAGCACGGCACGCCGTATTACTGGAAAAAAAAAAAAGAAAAAAGCGAATCGGAGACTACTATAAAGCCATCTAACTATAGTTATCGCCGAGCTCGTAACAATTCTTTTGACAAAAGCACCGCATGCCCCATGGGCGATTCACTGGTCAAATGGCCGGCATCCTCATACAAGCGACAATTTAGGCCAGCAATTTTACCATTTGCCTGCGCATAGAAATCATAGTCACAGTGGCAGGACCAACGCTTGCCTGTCGTTGTCATAATCGATTCCAGCGATTGTACGAACCTCACTGGACGATTCAGTTTGTGGGCTGCAACCGCTGCAGCAGCAGCAGCAAGATTGCAGCGTG
>NW_025062600.1:0-946 GCF_018153295.1 Drosophila grimshawi | reverse complement strand
TAAGAGATAAAAAATACGCAAATATTTTCTTTATCTCTTATTCCATATTCTTAAAGTATATTCGAAAAGTAATACATGGGTTGTGGTATACAAAGTATAGATTATGACTATATACTACGTGCCGATGTACGTGTATATATGCATGAATATGTTATCTCAAAGTCGTTGAGAGAGCTTTTAGTTTTATATGTCTCTAAAGCTCGTACTAGATTTAAGTAATCTTTCATGTCGTCGCTACAGCAATCCAGAAACGATCGTCGAGGTTCATACTGGAAATCGTTCTGTGCGGTCGAACAAATAATATACGTAAATAAAATATATTTATACTTGATATATATCGTAACTTGCTAAGAAACCGATTTAGTACTGGTTAAGTGATGTACATATTAATAACTTTAAAATATTTTCGATACCTAAATAAAAGAGTAATAATTTCCAGATGTTTGACTATGGGTATTTTGCGGATTGTCGTATATTAAAAGGGAGAAATAAAACCAACAGTGGTAGTTCCATGAGATAAGACTGATCTTTGACAAATTAATGTAGAATTTCACCTTGCTATTAGGCAATGAAAATGGTTTGGTTGAAACATATAATGACCATAAATTTAAAAGAAGATGAATACCTCGTCCATATACTGACTCAGGACATTCTGGATCAGGGAACCTGATTGTTACTTACATGGGGAGGAGCAGCGATATGATGACTTAAATGATTTGCTCTTGGATGCACCAGGCCTCCCAAGGCAATCTTGAAGGCAGAGGGCAATCTCAATAAATTTGAACTTCAGGCATTCAACAGATCATCTCGGAATCCATAACGTCCTTCCGAGATATAGAACCCGGAGGACTATGTGCTATCCAACAGCTTTGGTACCCTAGCAATCTGTGGCATTCATCATACAACCATAATTGACAATATAATATATGCATCACCGGAGGTTCTC
>NW_025062599.1:0-2309 GCF_018153295.1 Drosophila grimshawi | reverse complement strand
AGCAGATCAAGGGTAAGTGAAAAATGCTGGAATTCCGGGTGAACGGATATGAGGCCCTCAATGTGGATGAGATTGTGCTTTGCCTACTCAAAAATCGCGCACATTTTCTTAAGTAGGATATATATGAAATTTCTCATTTTAAATATGTTATATCAAATTTATAATTTATTTGAGTACAAAGTGCTTCGGATCAAATCATAAGTTCTAACGCAGGAGCAGTTTGGGACTTTAAAGCAATTGTAATTGGTTATTAACAAATCTCAACGTTGCCGAAAATCATATCGTTTTATTGTGCAAATGTTGTGCTCTGAAAAATATGAATCATTTATTATTCATACATCTTGCAGGAAATACCAAGAGGAAAGTTTGGCATTACGTCCCAGGCCTGTGGTATTCTCAGGTTAATTGCTGTAAAAAGGGGTGATGAAACACATTATCAATGAAAATATCGAATATCGAAGGCTTCATACAGCTGAAGGAATTTATCACATGATAATATCGTACATATCTTTGGAATCGCAATGGTATATGGCGAATCTAAATATTTACTTATGGAATACGTAGAGGATGAATCCCTATTTAACCGTGTCCACAATAAATTGATAGAAATTACTATCGATTCGGCTATGAATTATGGATGTATTCTTGCCTTGGAGGTATTTTTATAACATACAGATTTACATATATATTACATTAACACTTGTAGTCATTTGTAGGCCATCAAATACCTGTTTGTGAGATGAAGCTAGACCCCCGTTTCCTTTTTGTAATTTTGAAGACTAAGAATCTGAAGTTCATTGATTGCTTCATATACTTGAAATTATGTAATTTTTGTCTTGCGTTTGACGATTATAAAGTGTTGAAAAACAATTTAGATAAGTCCTATATAACTTTTCAGGTTTTTAATGAACACGAAGCCATTTATGTCCAGACGAAAATACGTTTACTATCCGCGCATATTAATTTGTTCTTGATCAAATCCGAGAAGGAGCTTACACGAGCAGAGTGTCATATATAGCTTTGGTATTATCTTCTGGAATTATTGGCACGCAAGAAGCCTTTCGATATAAATATAAAACTCCATTACAGATTTTGATAGCGGTCGAAAAAGGTAAAAAAAGTTAACTATCTACCGAAGTACTGGTTGTATCATTTTGACTCTTGCGGGTGAACGTCCGCCTATTGAAAACATAGCTGAAATTACCTCGAAGTTCAATAGAAACATTTCATTACAAAATGTTGGCATCAAAACCGGAAGAACTTGATACAAAATGGATGAATTATTGATGTCACTGCAGAATCTGAAGTCAGAAATCAAAATCCATGAATAATTATTAACCAGATCTTCTTAAACTCTCTAATTACTAGTTTCCTTACCATTGCTCTTCAGGAAACCGGTTGACATCGATTTTCGGAATTAAATCTAAATGTCTTCCACTCTAACAAATTCGCTTTTATTTAGACTAACTGAATAAATGAAATTTTGTCCTGCAGATTGTTACCGAAAATTCAATTTGGTACTTATAATATACAAAGGCGATTTATCGAGAGACTGTGAGATAGCAGTTAAAAAATTTAAACAAGTTTTTAAGCACAATATGTAGAAAAGTCTTGAAAAAGAGGTCACTCGTCACTCACCCTTGAACCACTTGGAAAATATTGTAAAACTATATGGTATTGCCCTTGATAAAAATGATATTCCTCATTTAGTCATGGAATACGCTAACAAGGATCCCTCTACAACTATTTGCACTTGATGAGGAACAGCGAACGTACCACACGGTTTAAGGAATTCCCTCCACTGGATGTATCAGGCGGCAAAGGTATACTCTTACTTTCTTATTGTCTGGCAAATTAATAGTTTTTATTTTCCACTTAAAGGGCATTAACTATCTACTGCATGGAAGAACCATGTCAGAAATACATTTGCAATTTAAATTCTCAAAATATGTTGCTGTTCAAAAACTGCAGGCTCCTGAAAATTAGTGATTATTGCTTTCCTATTAGCGATCCAGATAATCTTTCAATCAATAAAAATAGGGCTTATTTAGCACCAGAAGTTTGTATTTCATCCAAGGAAATTTTTTAAAGAAAATAACATTAATTTCTCTGTAGGCGCCTCGAAGGGAGAGAGTATTCAAAAGAGACCGATATATATAGCTTTGGTATTGTATTTTGGGAGGTGATGACACGCAAGAAGCCATTCCCCGATTTGGATACATCAGTACCAAGAAGACATCACTAATAATTTTGAAAGTTTGAAGCTTTTACCAAAAAAAATCAAACAACAATTTTAAGTTTTTCAGGCT
>NW_025062598.1:0-14042 GCF_018153295.1 Drosophila grimshawi | reverse complement strand
AAAATATATGGAAAGCATTAAATAGGGTCTACCTTGAAATAAATGGCCATATCTTCGTCAAAAATTGCCCCATTTCAATTATAAAGGTGTTTTTAGAATTCCTCGATCTTTGGAACAAAACTGCATTAAAATAATTTGACTTCCGACTCATCTAAAAGATATTAAGGGATATTCTTCGATAAATAGAAAATATATGGAAAGCATTAAATAGGGTCTACCTTGAAATAAATGGCCATATCTTCGTCAAAAATTGCCCCAATTTAATTATAAAGGTGTTTTTAGAATTCACTTGATCTTTGGAACAAAACTGCATTAAAATAATTTGACTTCCGACTCATCTAAAAAAGATATTAAGGGATATTCTTTGATAAATAGAAAATATATGGAAAGCATTAAATAGGGTCTACCTTGAAATAAATGGCCATATCTTCGTCAAAAATTGCCCCATTTCAATTATAAAGGTGTTTTTAGAATTCACTCGATCTTTGGAACAAAACTGCATTAAAATAATTTGACTTCCGACTCATCTAAGAAAGATATTAAGGGATATTCTTCGATAAATAGAAAATATATGGAAAGCATTAAATAGGGTCTACCTTGAAATAAATGGCCATATCTTCGTCAAAAATTGCCCCACTTCAATTATAAAGGTGTTTTTAGAATTCGCTCAATCTTTGGAACAAAACTGCATTAGAATAATTTGACTTCCGACTCATCTAAGAAAGATATTAAGGGATATTCTTCGATAAATAGAAAATATATGGAAAGCATTAAATAGGGTCTACCTTGAAATAAATGGCCATATCTTCGTCAAAAATTGCCCCATTTCAATTATAAAGGTGTTTTTAGAATTCACTCGATCTTTGGAACAAAACTGCATTAAAATAATTTGACTTCCGACTCATCTAAAAAAGATATTAAGGGATATTCTTCGATAAATAGAAAATATATGGAAAGCATTAAATAGGGTCTACCTTGAAATAAATAGCCATATCTTCGTCAAAAATTGCCCCACTTCAATTATAAAGGTGTTTTTAGAATTCGCTTAACCTTTGGAACAAAACTGCATTAAAATAATTTGACTTCCGACTCATCTAAGAAAGATATTAAGGGATATTCTTCGATAAATAGAAAATATATGGAAAGCATTAAATAGGGTCTACCTTGAAATAAATGGCCATATCTTCGTCAAAAATTGCCCCATTCCAATTATAAAGGTGTTTTTGGAATTCACTTGATCTTTGGAATAAAACTGCATTAAAATAATTTGACTTCCGACTCATCTAAGAAAGATATTAAGGGATATTCTTTGATAAATAGAAAATATATGGAAAGCATTAAATAGTGTCTACCTTGAAATAAATGGCCATATCTTCGTCAAAAATTGCCCCATTTCAATTATAAAGGTGTTTTTAGAATTCACTTGATCTTTGGAACAAAACTGCATTAAAATAATTTGACTTCCGACTCATCTAAGAAAGATATTAAGGGATATTCTTCGATAAATAGAAAATATATGGAAAGCATTAAATAGGGTCAACCTTGAAATAAATGGCCATATCTTCGTCAAAAATTGCCCCAATTCAATTATAAAGGTGTTTTTAGAATTCACTTGATCTTTGGAACAAAACTGCATTAAAATAATTTGACTTCCGACTCATCTAAGAAAGATATTAAGGGATATTCTTCGATAAATAGAAAATATATGGAAAGCATTAAATAGGGTCTACCTTGAAATAAATGGCCATATCTTCGTCAAAAATTGCCCCATTTCAATTATAAAGGTGTTTTTAGAATTCACTCAATCTTTGGAACAAAACTGCATTAAAATAATTTGACTTCCGACTCATCTAAGAAAGATATTAAGGGATATTCTTCGATAAATAGAAAATATATGGAAAGCATTAAATAGGGTCTACCTTGAAATAAATGGCCATATCTTCGTCAAAAATTGCCCCATTTCAATTATAAAGGTGTTTTTAGAATTCGCTTAATCTTTGGAACAAAACTGCATTAAAATAATTTGACTTCCGACTCATCTAAGAAAGATATTAAGGGATATTCTTCGATAAATAGAAAATATATGGAAAGCATTAAATAGGGTCTACCTTGAAATAAATGGCCATATCTTCGTCAAAAATTGCCCCATTTCAATTATAAAGGTGTTTTTAGAATTCACTCGATCTTTGGAACAAAACTGCATTAAAATAATTTGACTTCCGACTCATCTAAGAAAGATATTAAGGGATATTCTTCGATAAATAGAAAATATATGGAAAGCATTAAATAGGGTCTACCTTGAAATAAATGGCCATATCTTCGTCAAAAATTGCCCCATTTCAATTATAAAGGTGTTTTTAGAATTCGCTCAATCTTTGAAACAAAACTGCATTAAAATAATTTGACTTCCGACTCATCTAAAAAAGATATTAAGGGATATTCTTCGATAAATAGAAAATATATGGAAAGCATTAAATAGGGTCTACCTTGAAATAAATGGCCATATCTTCGTCAAAAATTGCCCCATTTCAATTATAAAGGTGTTTTTAGAATTCACTTAATCTTTGAAACAAAAACTGCATTAAAATAATTTGACTTCCGACTCATCTAAGAAAGATATTAAGGGATATTCTTCGATAAATAGAAAATATATGGAAAGCATTAAATAGGGTCTACCTTGAAATAAATGGCCATATCTTCGTCAAAAATTGCCCCATTTCAATTATAAAGGTGTTTTTAGAATTCGCTCGATCTTTGGAAGAAAACTGCATTAAAATAATTTGACTTCCGACTCATCTAAGAAAGATATTAAGGGATATTCTTCGATAAATAGAAAATATATGGAAAGCATTAAATAGGGTCTACCTTGAAATAAATGGCCATATCTTCGTCAAAAATTGCCCCACTTCAATTATAAAGGTGTTTTTAGAATTCGCTTAATCTTTGAAACAAAACTGCATTAAAATAATTTGACTTCCGACTCATCTAAAAAAGATATTAAGGGATATTCTTCGATAAATAGAAAATATATGGAAAGCATTAAATAGGGTCTACCTTGAAATAAATGGCCATATCTTCGTCAAAAATTGCACCACTTCAATTATAAAGGTGTTTTTAGAATTCGCTTAATCTTTGAAACAAAACTGCATTAAAATAATTTGACTTCCGACTCACCTAAGAAAGATATTAAGGGATATTCTTCGATAAATAGAAAATATATGGAAAGCATTAAATAGGGTCTACCTTGAAATAAATGGCCATATCTTCGTCAAAAATTGCCCCACTTCAATTATAAAGGTGTTTTTAGAATTCGCTTAATCTTTGAAACAAAACTGCATTAAAATAATTTGACTTCCGACTCATCTAAAAAAGATATTAAGGGATATTCTTCGATAAATAGAAAATATATGGAAAGCATTAAATAGGGTCTACCTTGAAATAAATGGCCATATCTTCGTCAAAAATTGCCCCACTTCAATTATAAAGGTGTTTTTAGAATTCGCTTAATCTTTAAAACAAAACTGCACTAAAACAATTTGACTTCCGACTCATTTAAGAAAGATATTAAGGGATATTGTTCGATAAATAGAAAATATATGGAAAGCATTAAATAGGGTCTACCTTGAAATAAATGGCCATATCTTCGTCAAAAATTGTCCAATTTCAATTATAAAGGTGTTTTTAGAATTCGCTCGATCTTTGAAACAAAACTGCATTAAAATAATTTGACTTCCGACTCATCTAAGAAAGATATTAAGGGATATTCTTTGATAAATAGAAAATATATGGAAAGCATTAAATAGGGTCTACCTTGAAATAAATGGCCATATCTTCGTCAAAAATTGCACCACCTCAATTATAAAGGTGTTTTTGGAATTCGCTTAATCTGTGGAACATAACTGCATTAAAATAATTTGACTTTCCGACTCATCTAATACAGATATTAATGGATATTCTTCTATAAATAGAGCATATATGGAAAGCATATCATATGGTCTACCTTGACATCAATGGCCATATCTTCGTCAAAAATTGCCCCGAATATATTATCAAGGTGTTCTTAGAATTCGCTCGATCCTTGGAACAAAACTGCATTAAAATAATTTGACTTCCGACTCATCTAAGAAAGATATTAAGGGATATTCTTCGATAAATAGAAAATATATGGAAAGCATTAAATAGGGTCTACCTTGAAATAAATGGCCATATCTTCGTCAAAAATTGCCCCATTTCAATTATAAAGGTGTTTTTAGAATTCACTTGATCTTTGGAACAAAACTGCTTTAATATAATTTGACTTCCGACTCATCTAAGAAAGATATTAAGGGATATTCTTCGATAAATATAAAATATATGGAAAGCATTAAATAGGGTCTACCTTGAAATAAATGGCCATATCTTCGTCAAAAATTGCCCCATTTCAATTATAAAGGTGCTTTTAGAATTCACTTGATCTTTGGAACAAAACTGCTTTAAAATAATTTGACTTCCGACTCATCTAAGAAAGATATTAAGGGATATTCTTCGATAAATAGAAAATATATGGAAAGCATTAAATAGGGTCTACCTTGAAATAAATGGCCATATCTTCGTCAAAAATTGCCCCATTTCAATTATAAAGGTGTTTTTAGAATTCACTCGATCTTTGGAACAAAACTGCATTAAAATAATTTGACTTCCGACTCATCTAAGAAAGATATTAAGGGATATTCGATAAATAGAAAATATATTGAAAGCATTAAATAGGGTCTACCTTGAAATAAATGGCCATATCTTCGTCAAAAATTGCCCCACTTCAATTATAAAGGTGTTTTTAGAATTCGCTTGATCTTTGGAAGAAAACTGCATTAAAATAATTTGACTTCCGACTCATCTAAGAAAGATATTAAGGGATATTCTTCGATAAATAGAAAATATATGGAAAGCATTAAATAGGGTCTACCTTGAAATAAATGGCCATATCTTCGTCAAAAATTGCCCCACTTCAATTATAAAGGTGTTTTTAGAATTCGCTTAATCTTTGAAACAAAACTGCATTAAAATAATTTGACTTCCGACTCATCTAAGAAAGATATTAAGGGATATTCTTCGATAAATAGAATATATATGGAAAGCATTAAATAGGGTCAACCTTGAAATAAATGGCCATATCTTCGTCAAAAATTTCCCCATTTCAATTATAAAGGTGTTTTTAGAATTCGCTCGATCTTTGGAACAAAACTGCATTAAAATAATTTGACTTCCGACTCATCTAAGAAAGATATTAAGGGATATTCTTGATAAATAGAAAATATATGGAAAGCATTAAATAGGCAAAAAATGGCCATATCTTCGTCAAAAATTGCCCCACTTCAATTATAAAGGTGTTTTTAGAATTCGCTTAATCTTTGAAACAAAACTGCATTAAAATAATTTGACTTCCGACTCATCTAAAAAAGATATTAAGGGATATTCTTCGATAAATAGAAAATATATGGAAAGCATTAAATAGGGTCTACCTTGAAATAAATGGCCATATCTTCGTCAAAAATTGCACCACTTCAATTATAAAGGTGTTTTTAGAATTCGCTTAATCTTTGAAACAAAACTGCATTAAAATAATTTGACTTCCGACTCATCTAAGAAAGATATTAAGGGATATTCTTCGATAAATAGAAAATATATGGAAAGCATTAAATAGGGTCTACCTTGAAATAAATGGCCATATCTTCGTCAAAAATTGCCCCATTTCAATTATAAAGGTGTTTTTAGAATTCGCTCGATCCTTGGAACAAAACTGCATTAAAATAATTTGACTTCCGACTCATCTAAGAAAGATATTAAGGGATATTCTTCGATAAATAGAAAATATATGGAAAGCATTAAATAGGGTCTACCTTGAAATAAATGGCCATATCTTCGTCAAAAATTGCCCCATTTCAATTATAAAGGTGTTTTTAGAATTCACTTGATCTTTGGAACAAAACTGCATTAAAATAATTTGACTTCCGACTTATCTAAGAAAGATATTAAGGGATATTCTTCGATAAATAGAAAATATATGGAAAGCATTAAATAGTGTCTACCTTGAAATAAATGGCCATTTCTTCGTCAAAAATTTCCCCATTTTAATTATAGAGGTGTTTTTAGAATTCACTCGATCTTTGAAACAAAACTGCATTAAAATAATTTGACTTCCGACCCATCTAAGAAAGATATTAAGGGATATTCGATAAATAGAAAATATATTGAAAGCATTAAATAGGGTCTACCTTGAAATAAATGGCCATATCTTCGTCAAAAATTTCCCCATTTCAATTATAAAGGTGTTTTTAGAATTCGCTCGATCTTTGGAAGAAAACTGCATTAAAATAATTTGACTTCCGACTCATCTAAGAAAGATATTAAGGGATATTCTTGATAAATAGAAAATATATGGAAAGCAAGAAATAGGGTCTACCTTGAAATAAATGGCCATATCTTCGGCAAAAATTGCCCCACTTCATTTATAAAGGTGTTTTTAGAATTCACTCAATCTTTGGAACAAAACTGCATTAAAATAATTTGACTTCCGACTCATCTAAGAAAGATATTAAGGGATATTCTTCGATAAATAGAAAATATATGGAAAGCATTAAATAGGGTCTACCTTGAAATAAATGGCCATATCTTTGTCAAAAATTGCACCACTTCAATTATAAAGGTGTTTTTAGAATTCGCTTAATCTTTGAAACAAAACTGCATTAAAATAATTTGACTTCCGACTCATGTAAAAAAGATATTAAGGGATATTCTTCGATAAATAGAAAATATATGGAAAGCATTAAATAGGGTCTACCTTGAAATAAATGGCCATATCTTCGTCAAAAATTGCCCAATTTCAATTATAAAGGTGTTTTTAGAATTCGCTCGATCTTTGGAACAAAACTGCATTAAAATAATTTGACTTCCGACTCATATAAGAAAGATATTAAGGGATATTCTTCGATAAATAGAAAATATATGGAAAGCATTAAATAGAGTCTACCTTGAAATAAATGGCCATATCTTCGTCAAAAATTGCCCCATTCCAATTATAAAGGTGTTTTTGGAATTCACCTGATCTTTGGAACAAAACTGCATTAAAATAATTTGACTTCCGACTCATCTAAGAAAGATATTAAGAGATATTCTTCGATTAATAGAAAATATAAGCCAAACATTAAATAGGGTCAACCTTGAAATAAATGGCCATATCTTTGACTCAAATTGACCCATTTCAATTATAAAGGTGTTTTTAGAATTCACTCGATCTTTGGAACAAAACTGCATTAAAATAATTTGACTTCCGACTCATCTAAGAAAAATATTAAGGGATATTCTTCGATAAATAGAAAATATATGGAAAGCATTAAATAGGGTCTACCTTGAAATAAATGGCCATATCTTTGTCCAAAATTGTCCCATTTCAATTATAAAGGTGTTTTTGGAATTCACTTGATCTTTGGAACAAAACTGCATTAAAATAATTTGACTTCCGACTCATCTAAGAAAGATATTAAGGGATATTCTTCGATAAATAGAAAATATATGGAAAGCATTAAATAGTGTCTGCCTTGAAATAAATGGCCATATCTTCGTCAAAAATTTCCCCATTTCAATTATAAAGGTGTTTTTAGAATTCACTCGATCTTTGGAACAAAACTGCATTAAAATAATTTGACTTCCGACTCATCTAAGAAAGATATTAAGGGATATTCGATAAATAGAAAATATATTGAAAGCATTAAATAGGGTCTACCTTGAAATAAATGGCCATATCTTCGTCAAAAATTGCAACACTTCAATTATAAAGGTGTTTTTAGAATTCGCTTAATCTTTGAAACAAAACTGCATTAAAATAATTTGACTTCCGACTCATCAAAGGCAGATATTAAGAGATAATCTTCGATAAATAGAAAATATATGGAAAGCATTTAAATAGGGTCTACCTTGAAATAAATGGCCATATCTTCGTCAAAAATTACCCCATTTCAATTATAAAGATGTTTTTAGAATTCACTCAATCTTTGAAACAAAACTGCATGAAAATAATTTGACTTCCGACTCATCTAAGAAAGATATTAAGGGATATTCTTCGATAAATAGAAAATATATGGAAAGCATTAAATAGGGTCTACCTTGAAATAAATGGCCATATCTTCATCTAAAATTGCCCCAATTTCAATTATAAAGGTGTTTTTAGAATTCACTCGATCTTTGGAACAAAACTGCATTAAAATAATTTGACTTCCGACTCATCTAAGAAAAATATTAAGGGATATTCTTCGATAAATAGAAAATATATGGAAAGCATTAAATAGCGTCTACCTTGAAATAAATGGCAATATCTTCATCTAAAATTGCCCAATTTCAATTATAAAGGTGTTTTTAGAATTCGCTTGATCTTTGGAACAAAGCTGCATTAAAATAATTTGACTTCCGACTCATCTAAGAAAGATATTAAGGGATATTCTTCGATAAATAGAAAATATATGGAAAGCATTAAATAGGGTCTACCTTGAAATAAATGGCCATATCTTCGTCAAAAATTGCACCACTTCAATTATAAAGGTGTTTTTAGAATTCGCTTAATCTTTGAAACAAAACTGCATTAAAATAATTTGACTTCCGACTCATCTAAAAAAGATATTAAGGGATATTCTTCGATAAATAGAAAATATATGGAAAGCATTAAATAGGGTCTACCTTGAAATAAATGGCCATATCTTCGTCAAAAATTGCCCCATTTCAATTATAAAGGTGTTTTTAGAATTCACTTGATCTTTGGAACAAAATTGCATTAAAATAATTTGACTTCCGACTCATCTAAGAAAGATATTAAGGGATATTCTTCGATAAATAGAAAATATATGGAAAGCATTAAATAGGGTCTACCTTGAAATAAATGGCCATATCTTCATCTACAATTGCCCAATTTCAGTTATAAAGGTGTTTTTAGAATTCGCTTGATCTTTGGAACAAAACTGCATTAAAATAATTTGACTTCCGACTCATCTAAGAAAGATATTAAGGGATATTCTTCGATAAATAGAAAATATATGGAAAGCATTAAATAGGGTCTACCTTGAAATAAATGGCCATATCTTCGTCAAAAATTGCCCCATTTCAATTATAAAGGTGTTTTTAGAATTCGCTCGATCTTTGGAACAAAACTGCATTAAAATAATTTGACTTCCGACTCATCTAAGAAAGATATTAAGGGATATTCTTCGATAAATAGAAAATATATGGAAAGCATTAAATAGGGTCTACCTTGAAATAAATGGCCATATCTTCGTCAAAAATTGCCCCATTTTAATTATAAAGGTGTTTTTAGAATTCACTTGATCTTTGGAACAAAACTGCATTAAAATAATTTGACTTCCGACTCATCTAAGAAAGATATTAAGGGATATTCTTCGATAAATAGAAAATATATGGAAAGCATTAAATAGGGTCTACCTTGAAATAAATGGCCATATCTTCGTCAAAAATTGCCCCATTTCAATTATAAAGGTGTTTTTAGAATTCACTCGATCTTTGGAACAAAACTGCATTAAAATAATTTGACTTCCGACTAATCTAAGAAAGATATTAAGGGATATTCTTCGATAAATAGAAAATATATTGAAAGCATTAAATAGGGTCTACCTTGAAATAAATGGCCATATCTTCGTCAAAAATTGCCCCACTTCAATTATAAAGGTGTTTTTAGAATTCGCTTAATCTTTGAAACAAACCTGCATTAAAATAATTTGACTTCCGACTCATCTAAGAAAGATATTAAGGGATATTCTTCGATAAATAGAAAATATATGGAAAGCATTAAATAGGGTCTACCTTGAAATAAATGGCCATATCTTCGTCAAAAATTGCCCCATTTCAATTATAAAGGTGTTTTTAGAATTCACTTGATCTTTGGAAACAAAACTGCATTAAAATAATTTGACTTCCGACTCATCTAAGAAAGATATTAAGGGATATTCTTCGATAAATAGAAAATATATGGAAAGCGTTAAATAGGGTCTACCTTGAAATAAATGGCCATATCTTCATCTAAAATTGCCCAATTTCAATTATAAAGGTGTTTTTAGAATTCACTTGATCTTTGGAACAAAACTGCATTAAAATAATTTGACTTCCGACTCACCTAAGAAAGATATTAAGGGATATTCATTAAATAGAAAATATATGGAAAGCATTAAATAGGGTCTACCTTAAAACAAATGGCCATATCTTCGTCAAAAATTGCCCCACTTCAATTATAAAGGTGTTTTTAGAATTCGCTTAATCTTTGAAACAAAACTGCATTAAAATAATTTGACTTCCGACTCATCTAAGAAAGATATTAAGGGATATTCTTGGATAAATAGAAAATATATGGAAAGCATTAAATAGGGTCTACCTTGAAATAAATGGCCATATCTTCATCTAAAATTGCCCCAATTTCAATTATAAAGGTGTTTTTAGAATTCACTTGATCTTTGGAACAAAACTGCATTAAAATAATTTGACTTCCGACTCATCTAAGACAGATATTAAGGGATATTCTTCGATAAATAGAAAATATATGGAAAGCATTAAATAGGGTCTACCTTGAAATAAATGGCCATATCTTCATCTAAAATTGCCCAATTTCAATTATAAAGGTGTTTTTAGAATTCGCTTGATCTTTGGAACAAAACTGCATTAAAATAATTTGACTTCCGACTCATCTAAGAAAGATATTAAGGGATATTCTTCGATAAATAGAAAATATATGGAAAGCATTAAATAGGGTCTACCTTGAAATAAATGGCCATATCTTCGTCAAAAATTGCACCACTTCAATTATAAAGGTGTTTTTAGAATTCGCTTAATCTTTTGAAACAAAACTGCATTAAAATATTTTGACTTCCGACTCATCTAAGAAAGATATTAAGGGATATTCTTCGATAAATAGAAAATATATGGAAAGCATTAAATAGGGTCTACCTTGAAATAAATGGCCATATCTTCGTCAAAAATTGCCCCATTTCAATTATAAAGGTGTTTTTAGAATTCGCTCGATCTTTGGAACAAAATTGCATTAAAATAATTTGACTTCCGACTCATCTAAGAAAGATATTAAGGGATATTCTTCGATAAATAGAAAATATATGGAAAGCATTAAATAGGGTCTACCTTGAAATAAATGGCCATATCTTCATCTACAATTGCCCAACTTCAGTTATAAAGGTGTTTTTAGAATTCGCTTGATCTTTGGAACAAAACTGCATTAAAATAATTTGACTTCCGACTCATCTAAGAAAGATATTAAGGGATATTTTTCGATAAATAGAAAATATATGGAAAGCATTAAATAGGGTCTACCTTGAAATAAATGGCCATATCTTCGTCAAAAATTGCCCCATTTCAATTATAAAGGTGTTTTTAGAATTCGCTCGATCTTTGGAACAAAACTGCATTAAAATAATTTGACTTCCGACTCATCTAAAAAAGATATTAAGGGATATTCTTCGATAAATAGAAAATATATGGAAAGCATTAAATAGGGTCTACCTTGAAATAAATGGCCATATCTTCGTCAAAAATTTCCCCATTTCAATTATAAAGGTGTTTTTAGAATTCACTTGATCTTTGGAACAAAACTGCATTAAAATAATTTGACTTCCGACTCATCTAAGAAAAATATTAAGGGATATTCTTCGATAAATAGAAAATATATGGAAAGCATTAAATAGGGTCTACCTTAAAATAAATGGCCATATCTTCGTCAAAAATTGCCCCATTTCAATTATAAAGGTGTTTTTAGAATTCACTCAATCTTTGAAACAAAACTGCATTAAAATAATTTGACTTCCGACTCATCTAAGAAAGATATTAAAGGGATATTCTTCGATAAATAGAAAAATATATGGAAAAGCATTAAATAGGGTCTACTTTGAAATAAATGGGCCATATCTTTCGTCAAAAATTGCCCCATTTTCAATAATAAATGTGTTTTTAGAATTCGCTTAATCTTTGAACCAAACCTGCATTAAAATAATTTGACTTCCGACTCATCTAAAAAAGATATTAAGGGATATTCTTCGATAAATAGAAAATATATGGAAAGCATTAAATAGGGTCTACCTTGAAATAAATGGCCATATCTTCGTCAAAATTTGCCCCATTTCAATTATAAAGGTGTTTTTAGAATTCACTTGATCTTTGGAAACAAAACTGCATTAAAATAATTTGACTTCCGACTCATCTAAGAAAGATATTAAGGGATATTCTTCGATAAATAGAAAATATATGGAAAGCGTTAAATAGGGTCTACCTTGAAATAAATGGCCATATCTTCATCTAAAATTGCCCAATTTCAATTATAAAGGTGTTTTTAGAATTCACTTGATCTTTGGAACAAAACTGCATTAAAATAATTTGACTTCCGACTCACCTAAGAAAGATATTAAGGGATATTCGATAAATAGAAAATATATGGAAAGCATTAAATAGGGTCTACCTTGAAACAAATGGCCATATCTTCGTCAAAAATTGCCCCATTTCAATTATAAAGGTGTTTTTAGAATTCGCTTAATCTTTGAAACAAAACTGCATTAAAATAATTTGACTTCCGACTCATCTAAGAAAGATATTAAGGGATATTCTTGGATAAATAGAAAATATATGGAAAGCATTAAATAGGGTCTACCTTGAAATAAATGGCCATATCTTCATCTAAAATTGCCCCAATTTCAATTATAAAGGTGTTTTTAGAATTCACTTGATCTTTGGAACAAAACTGCATTAAAATAATTTGACTTCCGACTCATCTAAGACAGATATTAAGGGATATTCTTCGATAAATAGAAAATATATGGAAAGCATTAAATAGGGTCTACCTTGAAATAAATGGCCATATCTTCGTCAAAAATTGCCCCATTTCAATTATAAAGGTGTTTTTAGAATTCACTCGATCTTTGAAAGAAAACTGCATTAAAATAATTTGACTTTCGACTCACCTAAGAAAGATATTAAGGGATATTCGATAAATAGAAAATATATGGAAAGCATTAAATAGGGTCTACCTTGAAACAAATGGCCATATCTTCGTCAAAAATTGCCCCACTTCAATTATAAAGGTGTTTTTAGAATTCGCTTAATCTTTGAAACAAAACTGCATTAAAATAATTTGACTTCCGACTCATCTAAGAAAGATATTAAGGGATATTCTTCGATAAATAGAAAATATATGGAAAGCATTAAATAGGGTCTACCTTGAAATAAATGGCCATATCTTCATCTAAAATTGCCCAATTTCAATTATAAAGGTGTTTTTAGAATTCACTTGATCTTTGGAACAAAACTGCATTAAAATAATTTGACTTCCGACTCATCTAAGAAAGATATTAAGGGATATTCGATAAATAGAAAATATATGGAAAGCATTAAATAGGGTCTACCTTGAAATAAATGGCCATATCTTCGTCAAAAATTGCCCATTTCAATTATAAAGGTGTTTTTAAATTCGCCTGATCCTTGGAACAAAACTGCATTAAAATAATTTGACTTCCGACTCATCTAAGAAAGATATTAAGGGATATTCTTCGATAAATAGAAAATATATGGAAAGCATTAAATAGGGTCTACCTTTGGAAATAAATGGCCATATCTTCATCTAAAATTGCCCAATTTCAATTATAAAGGTGTTTTTAGAATTCACTTGATCTTTGGAACAAAACTGCATTAAAATAATTTGACTTCCGACTCATCTAAGAAAGATATTAAGGGATATTCTTCGATAAATAGAAAATATATGGAAAGCATTAAATAGGGTCTACCTTGAAATAAATGGCCATATCTTCGTCAAAAATTGCCCCATTTCAATTATAAAGATGTTTTTAGAATTCACTTGATCTTTGGAAACAAAACTGCATTAAAATAATTTGACTTCCGACTCATCTGAGAAAGATATTAAGGGATATTCGATAAATGAAAATATATTGAAAGCATTGAATAGGGTCTACCTTAAAATAAATGGCCATATCTTCGTCAAAAATTGACCACTTCAATTA
>NW_025062597.1:0-51769 GCF_018153295.1 Drosophila grimshawi | reverse complement strand
TGACGAAGAAATGGCCATTTATTTCAAGGTAGACCCTATTTAATGCGTTCCATATATTTTCTATTTATCGAAGAATATCCCTTAATATCTTTCTTAGATGAGTCGGAAGTCAAATTATTTTAATGCAGTTTTGTTTCAAAGATCAAGTGAATTCTAAAAACACCTTTATAATTGAAATGGGGCAATTTTTGACGAAGATATGGCCATTTATTTCAAGGTAGACACTATTTAATGCTTTCCATATATTTTCTATTTATCGAAGAATATCCCTTAATATCTTTTTTAGATGAGTCGGAAGTCAAATTATTTTAATGCAGTTTTGTTTCAAAGATTAAGCAAATTCTAAAAACACCTTTATAATTGAAATGGGGCAATTTTTGACGAAGATATGGCCATTTATTTCAAGGTTGACCCTATTTAATGCGTTCCATATATTTTCTATTTATCGAAGAATATCCCTTAATATCTTTCTTAGATGAGTCGGAAGTCAAATTATTTTAATGCAGTTTTGTTCCAAAGATCGAGTGAATTCTAAAAACTCCTTTATAATTGAAATGGGGCAATTTTTGACGAAGATATGGCCATTTATTTCAAGGTAGACCCTATTTAATGCTTTCCATATATTTTCTATTTATCGAAGAATATCCCTTAATATCTTTTTTAAATGAGTCGAAAGTCAAATTATTTTAATGCATGTTTCTTCCAAAGATCGAGTGAATTCTAAAAACACCTTTATAATTGAAATGGGGCAATTTTTGACGAAGAAATGGCCATTTATTTCAAGGTAGACCCTATTTAATGCTTTCCATATATTTTCTATTTATCAAAGAATATCCCTTAATATCTTTCTTAGATGAGTCGGAAGTCAAATTATTTAAATGCAGTTTTGTTCCAAAGATTAAGCGAATTCTAAAAACACCTTTATAATTGAAGTGGGGCAATTTTTGACGAAGATATGGCCATTTATTTCAAGGTAGACCCTATTTAATGCTTTCCATATATTTTCTATTTATCGAAGAATATCCCTTAATATCTTTCTTAGATGAGTCGGAAGTCAAATTATTTTAATGCACTTTTGTTTCAAAGATTAAGCGAATTCTAAAAACACCTTTATAATTGAAGTGGGGCAATTTTTGACGAAGATATGGCCATTTATTTCAAGGTAGACCCTATTTAATGCTTTCCATATATTTTCTATTTATCGAAGAATATCCCTTAATATCTTTCTTAGATGAGTCGGAAGTCAAATTTTTTTAATGCAGTTTTGTTCCAAAGATCAAGTGAATTCTAAAAACACCTTTATAATTGAAATTGGGCAATTTTTGACGAAGATATGGCCATTTATTTCAAGGTAGACACTATTTAATGCTTTCCATATATTTTATATTTATCGAAGAATATCCCTTAATATCTTTCTTAGATGAGTCGAAAGTCAAATTATTTTAATGCAGTTTTGTTTCAAAGATCAAGCGAATTCTAAAAACACCTTTATAATTGAAATTGGGCAATTTTAGATGAAGATATGGCCATTTATTTCAAGGTAGACCCTATTTAATGCTTTCCATATATTTTCTATTTTTCGAAGTATCCCTTAATATCTTTCTTAGATGAGTCGGAAGTCAAATTATTTTAATGCAGTTTTGTTTCAAAGATCAAGTGAATTCTAAAAACACCTTTATAATTGAAATTGGGCAATTTTAGATGAAGATATGGCCATTTATTTCAAGGTTGACCCTATTTAATGCTTTCCATATATTTTCTATTTATCGAAGAATATCCCTTAATATCTTTTTTAAGTGTTTCAAAGATCAAGTGAATTCTAAAAACACCTTTATAATTGAAATTGGGTAATGTTAGATGAAGATATGGCCATTTATTTCAAGGTAGACCCTATTTAATGCTTTCCATATATTTTCTATTTATCGAAGGATATCCCTTAATATCTTTCTTAGATGAGTCGGAAGTCAAATTATTTTAATGCAGTTTTGTTCCAAAGATCGAGTGAATTCTAAAAACACCTTTATAATTGAAATGGGGCAATTTTTGACGAAGATATGGCCATTTATTTCAAGGTTGACCCTATTTAATGCGTTCCATATATTTTCTATTTATCGAAGAATATCCCTTAATATCTTTCTTAGATGAGTCGGAAGTCAAATTATTTTAATGCAGTTTTGTTCCAAAGATCAAGTGAATTCTAAAAACACCTTTATAATTGAAATGGGGCAATTTTTGACGAAGATATGGCCATTTATTTCAAGGTAGACACTATTTAATGCTTTCCATATATTTTCTATTTATCGAAGAATATCCCTTAATATCTTTTTTAGATGAGTCGGAAGTCAAATTATTTTAATGCAGTTTTGTTTCAAAGATTAAGCAAATTCTAAAAACACCTTTATAATTGAAGTGGGGCAATTTTTGACGAAGATATGGCCATTTATTTCAAGGTAGACCCTATTTAATGCGTTCCATATATTTTCTATTTATCGAATATCCCTTAATATCTTTCTTAGATGAGTCGGAAGTCAAATTATTTTAATGCAGTTTTGTTCCAAAGATCGAGTGAATTCTAAAAACTCCTTTATAATTGAAATGGGGCAATTTTTGACGAAGATATGGCCATTTATTTCAGGGTAGACCCTATTTAATGCTTTCCATATATTTTCTATTTATCGAAGAATATCCCTTAATATCTTTTTTAAATGAGTCGAAAGTCAAATTATTTTAATGCATGTTTCTTCCAAAGATCGAGTGAATTCTAAAAACACCTTTATAATTGAAATGGGGCAATTTATGACGAAGAAATGGCCATTTATTTCAAGGTAGACCCTATTTAATGCTTTCCATATATTTTCTATTTATCGAAGAATATCCCTTAATATCTTTCTTAGATGAGTCGGAAGTCAAATTATTTTAATGCAGTTTTGTTCCAAAGATCCAGCAAATTCTAAAAACACCTTTATAATTGAAATGGGGCAATTTTTGACGAAGATATGGCCATTTATTTCAAGGTAGACCCTATTTAATGCTTTCCATATATTTTCTATTTATCGAATATCCCTTAATATCTTTCTTAGATGAGTCGGAAGTCAAATTATTTTAATGCAGTTTTGTTCCAGAGATCAAGCGAATTCTAAAAACACCTTTATATTTGAAATTGGGCAATTTTAGATGAAGATATGGCCATTTATTTCAAGGTAGACCCTATTTAATGCTTTCCATATATTTTCTATTTATCGAAGAATATCCCTTAATATCTTTCTTAGATGAGTCGGAAGTCAAATTATTTTAATGCAGTTTGTTTCCAAAGATCAAGTGAATTCTAAAAACACCTTTATAATTGAAATGGGGCAATTTTTGACGAAGATATGGCCATTTATTTCAAGGTAGACCCTATTTAATGCTTTCCATATATTTTCTATTTATCGAATATCCCTTAATATCTTTCTTAGATGAGTCGGAAGTCAAATTATTTTAATGCAGTTTTGTTCCAAAGATCGAGTGAATTCTAAAAACACCTTTATAATTGAAATGGGGCATTTTTTGACGAAGATATGGCCATTTATTTCAAGGTTGACACTATTTAATGCTTTCCATATATTTTCTATTTATCGAAGAATATCCCTTAATATCTTTCTTAGATGAGTCGGAAGTCAAATTATTTTAATGCAGTTTTGTTTCAAAGATCAAGCGAATTCTAAAAACACCTTTATAATTGAAATTGGGCAATTTTAGATGAAGATAAGGCCATTTATTTCAAGGTAGACCCTATTTAATGCTTTCCATATATTTTCTATTTATCGAATATCCCTTAATATCTTTCTTAGATGAGTCGGAAGTCAAATTATTTTAATGCAGTTTTGTTTCAAAGATCAAGCGAATTCTAAAAACACCTTTATAATTGAAATTGGGCAATTTTAGATGAAGATATGGCCATTTATTTCAAGGTAGACCCTATCTAATGCTTTTCCATATATTTTCTATTTATCGAATATCCCTTTAATATCTTTCTTTAGATGAGTCGGAAGTCAAATTATTTTAATGCAGTTTTGTTCCAAAGATCAAGTGAATTCTAAAAACACCTTTATATTTGAAATTGGGCAATTTTAGATGAAGATATGGCCATTTATTTCAAGGTAGACCCTATTTAATGCTTTCCATATATTTTCTATTTATCGAAGAATATCCCTTAATATCTTTCTTAGATGAGTCGGAAGTCAAATTATTTTAATGCAGTTTGTTGCCAAAGATCAAGTGAATTCTAAAAACACCTTTATAATTGAAATGGGGCAATTTTTGACGAAGATATGGCCATTTATTTCAAGGTAGACCCTATTTAATACTTTCCATATATTTTCTATTTATCGAAAAATATCCCTTAATATCTTTCTTAGATGAGTCGGAAGTCAAATTATTTTAATGCAGTTTTGTTTCAAAGATTAAGCGAATTCTAAAAACACCTTTATAATTGAAATGGGGCAATTTTTGACGAAGATATGGCCATTTATTTCAAGGTTGACACTATTTAATGCTTTCCATATATTTTCTATTTATCGAAGAATATCCCTTAATATCTTTCTTAGATGAGTCGGAAGTCAAATTATTTTAATGCAGTTTTGTTTCAAAGATCAAGCGAATTCTAAAAACACCTTTATAATTGAAATTGGGCAATTTTAGATGAAGATATGGCCATTTATTTCAAGGTAGACCCTATTGAATGCTTTCCATATAATGTCTATTTATCGAATATCCCTTAATATCTTTCTTAGATGAGTCGGAAGTCAAATTATTTTAATGCAGTTTTGTTTCAAAGATCAAGTGAATTCTAAAAACACCTTTATAATTGAAATTGGGCAATTTTTGATGAAGATATGGTCATTTATTTCAAGGTAGACCCTATTTAATGCTTTCCATATATTTTCTATTTATCGAAGTATCCCTTAATATCTTTCTTAGATGAGTCGGAAGTCAAATTATTTTAATGCAGTTTTGTTTCAAAGATCAAGTGAATTCTAAAAACACCTTTATAATTGAAATTGGGCAATTTTAGATGAAGATATGGCCATTTATTTCAAGGTAGACCCTATTTAATGCTTTCCATATATTTTCTATTTATCGAAGAATATCCCTTAATATCTTTCTTAGATGAGTCGGAAGTCAAATTATTTTAATGCAGTTTTTGTTCCAAAGATCAAGTGAATTCTAAAAAACACCTTTATAATTGAAATGGGGCAATTTTTGACGAAGATATGGCCATTTATTTCAAGGTAGACCCTATTTAATGCTTTCCATATATTTTCTATTTATCGAAGAATATCCCTTAATATCTTTCTTAGATGAGTCGGAAGTCAAATTATTTTAATGCAGCTTTGTTCCAAAGATCAAGTGAATTCTAAAAACACCTTTATAATTGAAATGGGGCAATTTTTGACGAAGATATGGCCATTTATTTCAAGGTAGACCCTATTTAATGCTTTCCATATATTTTCTATTTATCGAAGAATATCCCTTAATATCTTTCTTAGATGAGTTGGAAGTCAAATTATTTTAATGCAGTTTTGTTCCAAAGATCGAGCGAATTCTAAAAACACCTTTATAATTGAAATGGGGCAATTTTTGACGAAGATATGGCCATTTATTTCAAGGTAGACCCTATTTAATGCTTTCCATATATTTTCTATTTATCGAAGAATATCCCTTAATATCTTTTTTAGATGAGTCGGAAGTCAAATTATTTTAATGCAGTTTTGTTTCAAAGATTAAGCGAATTCTAAAAACACCTTTATAATTGAAGTGGGGCAATTTTTGACGAAGATATGGCCATTTATTTCAAGGTAGACCCTATTTAATGCTTTCCATATATTTTCTATTTATCGAATATCCCTTAATATCTTTTTTAGATGAGTCGGAAGTCAAATTATTTTAATGCAGTTTTGTTCCAAAAATCAAGTGAATTCTAAAAACACCTTTATAATTGAAATGGGGCAATTTTTGACGAAGATATGGCCATTTATTTCAGATTATACCCTATTTAATGCTTTCCATATATTTTCTATTTATCGAAGAATATCCCTTAATATCTTTTTTAAATGAGTCGGAAGTCAAATTATTTTAATGCAGTTTTGTTCCAAAGATCAAGTGAATTCTAAAAACACCTTTATAATTGAAATGGGGCAATTTATGACGAAGAAATGGCCATTTATTTCAAGGTAGACCCTATTTAATGCGTTCCATATATTTTCTATTTATCGAAGAATATCCCTTAATATCTTTCTTAGATGAGTCGGAAGTCAAATTATTTTAATGCAGTTTTGTTTCAAAGATCAAGCGAATTCTAAAAACACCTTTATAATTGAAATTGGGCAATTTTAGATGAAGATATGGCCATTTATTTCAAGGTAGACCCTATTTAATGCTTTCCATATATTTTCTATTTATCGAATATTCCTTAATATCTTTCTTAGATGAGTCGGAAGTCAAATTATTTTAATGCAGTTTGTTTCCAAAGATCAAGTGAATTCTAAAAACACCTTTATAATTGAAATGGGGCAATTTTTGACGAAGATATGGCCATTTATTTCAAGGTAGACCCTATTTAATGCTTTCCATATATTTTCTATTTATCGAAGAATATCCCTTAATATCTTTCTTAGATGAGTCGGAAGTCAAATTATTTTAATGCAGTTTGTTTCCAAAGATCAAGTGAATTCTAAAAACACCTTTATAATTGAAATGGGGCAATTTTTGACGAAGATATGGCCATTTATTTCAAGGTAGACCCTATTTAATGCTTTCCATATATTTTTCTATTTATCGAAGAATATCCCTTAATATCTTTCTTAGATGAGTCGGAAGTCAAATTATTTTAATGCAGTTTTGTTTCAAAGATCAAGCGAATTCTAAAAACACCTTTATAATTGAAATTGGGCAATTTTCGACGAAGATATGGCCATTTATTTCAAGGTAGACCCTATTTAATGCTTTCCATTTATTTTCTATTTATCGAAGAATATCCCTTAATATCCTTTTTAGATGAGCCGGAAGTCAAATTATTTTAATGCAGTTTTGTTCAAAAGATCAAGTGAATTCTAAAAACACCTTTATAATTGAAATGGGGCAATTTTTGACGAAGATATGGCCATTTATTTCAAGGTAGACCCTATTTAATGCTTTCCATATATTTTCTATTTATCGAAGAATATCCCTTAATATATTTCTTAGATGAGTCGGAAGTCAAATTATTTTAATGCAGTTTTGTTCCAAAGATCGAGTGAATTCTAAAAACACCTTTATAATTGAAATGGGGCAATTTTTGACGAAGATATGGCCATTTATTTCAAGGTAGACCCTATTTAATGCTTTCCATATATTTTCTATTTATCGAAGATATCCCTTAATATCTTTCTTAGATGAGTCGGAAGTCAAATTATTTTAATGCAGTTTTGTTTCAAAGATCAAGCGAATTCTAAAAACACCTTTATAATTGAAATTGGGCAATTTTAGATGAAGATATGGCCATTTATTTCAAGGTAGACCCTATTTAATGCTTTCCATATATTTTCTATTTATCGAAGAATATCCCTTAATATCTTTCTTAGATGAGTCGGAAGTCAAATTAATTTAATGCAGTTTTGTTTCAAAGATTAAGCGAATTCTAAAAACACCTTTATAATTGAAATTGGGCAATTTTAGATGAAGATATGGCCATTTATTTCAAGGTAGACCCTATTTAATGCTTTCCATATATTTTCTATTTATCGAAGAATATCCCTTAATATCTTTCTTAAATGAGTCGGAAGTCAAATTATTTTAATGCAGTTTGTTTCCAAAGATCAAGTGAATTCTAAAAACACCTTTATAATTGAAATGGGGCAATTTTTGACGAAGATATGGCCATTTATTTCAAGGTAGACCCTATTTAATGCTTTTCATATATTTTCTATTTATCGAAGAATATCCCTTAATATCTTTCTTAGATGAGTCGGAAGTCAAATTATTTTAATGCAGTTTTGTTCCAAAGATCAAGTGAATTCTAAAAACACCTTTATAATTGAAATGGGGCAATTTTTGACGAAGATATGGCCATTTATTTCAAGGTAGACCCTATTTAATGATTTCCATATATTTTCTATTTATCGAAGAATATCCCTTAATATCTTTCTTAGATGAGTCGGAAGTCAAATTATTTTAATGCAGTTTTGTTCCAAAGATCAAGCGAATTCTAAAAACACCTTTATAATTGAAATGGGGCAATTTTTGACGAAGATATGGCCATTTATTTCAAGGTAGACCCTATTTAATGCTTTCCATATATTTTCTATTTATCGAAGAATATCCCTTAATATCTTTCTTAGATGAGTCGGAAGTCAAATTATTTTAATTCAGTTTTGTTCCAAAGATCAAGCGAATTCTAAAAACACCTTTATAATTGAAATAGGGCAATTTTTGACGAAGATATGGCCATTTATTTCAAGGTAGACCCTATTTAATGCTTTCCATATATTTTCTATTTATCGAAGAATATCCCTTAATATCTTTTTTAGATGAGTCGGAAGTCAAATTATTTTAATGCAGTTTTGTTTCAAAGATTAAGCGAATTCTAAAAACACCTTTATAATTGAAGTGGGGCAATTTTTGACGAAGATATGGCCATTTATTTCAAGGTAGACCCTATTTAATGCTTTCCATATATTTTCTATTTATCGAAGAATATCCCTTAATATCTTTCTTAGATGAGTCGGAAGTCAAATTATTTTAATTCAGTTTTGTTCCAAAGATCAAGCGAATTCTAAAAACACCTTTATAATTGAAATGGGGCAATTTTTGACGAAGATATGGCCATTTATTTCAAGGTAGACCCTATTTAATGCTTTCCATATATTTTCTATTTATCGAAGAATATCCCTTAATATCTTTTTTAGATGAGTCGGAAGTCAAATTATTTTAATGCAGTTTTGTTTCAAAGATTAAGCGAATTCTAAAAACACCTTTATAATTGAAGTGGGGCAATTTTTGACGAAGATATGGCCATTTATTTCAAGGTAGACCCTATTTAATGCTTTCCATATATTTTCTATTTATCGAATATCCCTTAATGTCTTTCTTAGATGAGTCGGAAGTCAAATTATTTTAATGCAGTTTTGTTCCAAAGATCAAGTGAATTCTAAAAACACCTTTATAATTGAAATGGGGCAATTTTTGACGAAGATATGGCCATTTATTTCAAGGTAGACACTATTTAATGCTTTCCATATATTTTCTATTTATCGAAGAATATCCCTTAATATCTTTTTAAAATGAGTCGGAAGTCAAATTATTTTAATGCAGTTTTGTTCCAAAGATCAAGTGAATTCTAAAAACACCTTTATAATTGAAATGGGGCAATTTATGACGAAGAAATGGCCATTTATTTCAAGGTAGACCCTATTTAATGCGTTCCATATATTTTCTATTTATCGAAGAATATCCCTTAATATCTTTCTTAGATGAGTCGGAAGTCAAATTATTTTAATGCAGTTTTGTTTCAAAGATCAAGCGAATTCTAAAAACACCTTTATAATTGAAATTGGGCAATTTTAGATGAAGATATGGCCATTTATTTCAAGGTAGACCCTATTTAATGCTTTCCATATATTTTCTATTTATCGAATATCCCTTAATATCTTTCTTAGATGAGTCGGAAGTCAAATTATTTTAATGCAGTTTTGTTCCAGAGATCAAGTGAATTCTAAAAACACCTTTTTATTTGAAATTGGGCAATTTTAGATGAAGATATGGCCATTTATTTCAAGGTAGACCCTATTTAATGCTTTCCATATATTTTCTATTTATCGAAGAATATCCCTTAATATCTTTCTTAGATGAGTCGGAAGTCAAATTATTTTAATGCAGTTTGTTTCCAAAGATCAAGTGAATTCTAAAAACACCTTTATAATTGAAATGGGGCAATTTTTGACGAAGATATGGCCATTTATTTCAAGGTAGACCCTATTTAATGCTTTCCATATATTTTCTATTTATCGAATATCCCTTAATATCTTTCTTAGATGAGTCGGAAGTCAAATTATTTTAATGCAGTTTTGTTTCAAAGATCAAGTGAATTCTAAAAACACCTTTATAATTGAAATTGGGCAATTTTTGATGAAGATATGGCCATTTATTTCAAGGTAGACCCTATTTAATGCTTTCCATATATTTTCTATTTATCGAATATCCCTTAATATCTTTCTTAGATGAGTCGGAAGTCAAATTATTTTAATGCAGTTTTGTTTCAAAGATCAAGTGAATTCTAAAAACACCTTTATAATAGAAATTGGGCAATTTTAGATGAAGATATGGCCATTTATTTCAAGGTTGACCCTATTTAATGCTTTCCATATATTTTCTATTTATCGAAGAATATCCCTTAATATATTTCTTAAATGAGTCGGAAGTCAAATTATTTTAATGCAGTTTGTTTTCAAAGATCAAGTGAATTCTAAAAACACCTTTATAATTGAAATGGGGCAATTTTTGACGAAGATATGGCCATTTATTTCAAGGTAGACCCTATTTAATGCTTTTCATATATTTTCTATTTATCGAAGAATATCCCTTAATATCTTTCTTAGATGAGTCGGAAGTCAAATTATTTTAATGCAGTTTTGTTCCAAAGATCAAGTGAATTCTAAAAACACCTTTATAATTGAAATGGGGCAATTTTTGACGAAGATATGGCCATTTATTTCAAGGTAGACACTATTTAATGCTTTCCATATATTTTCTATTTATCGAAGAATATCCCTTAATATCTTTCTTAGATGAGTCGGAAGTCAAATTATTTTAATTCAGTTTTGTTCCAAAGATCAAGCGAATTCTAAAAACACCTTTATAATTGAAATGGGGCAATTTTTGACGAAGATATGGCCATTTATTTCAAGGTAGACCCTATTTAATGCTTTCCATATATTTTCTATTTATCGAAGAATATCCCTTAATATCTTTCTTAGATGAGTCGGAAGTCAAATTATTTTAATGCAGTTTTGTTCCAAAGATCGAGCGAATTCTAAAAACACCCTTATAATTGAAATGGGGCAATTTTTGACGAAGATATGGCCATTTATTTCAAGGTAGACCCTATTTAATGCTTTCCATATATTTTCTATTTATCGAAGAATATCCCTTAATATCTTTCTTAGATGAGTCGGAAGTCAAATTATTTTAATGCAGTTTTGTTTCAAAGATTAAGCGAATTCTAAAAACACCTTTATAATTGAAGGGGGGCAATTTTTGACGAAGATATGGCCATTTATTTCAAGGTAGACCCTATTTAATGCATTCCATATATTTTCTATTTATCGAATATCCCTTAATGTCTTTTTTAGATGAGTCGGAAGTCAAATTATTTTAATGCAGTTTTGTTCCAAAGATCAAGTGAATTCTAAAAACACCTTTATAATTGAAATGGGGCAATTTTTGACGAAGATATGGCCATTTATTTCAAGGTAGACCCTATTTAATGCTTTCCATATATTTTCTATTTATCGAAGAATATCCCTTAATATCTTTCTTAAATGAGTCGGAAGTCAAATTATTTTAATGCAGTTTTGTTCCAAAGATCGAGCGAATTCTAAAAACACCTTTATAATTGAAATTGGGCAATTTTAGATGAAGATATGGCCATTTATTTCAAGGTAGACCCTATTTAATGCGTTCCATATATTTTCTATTTATCGAAGAATATCCCTTAATATCTTTCTTAGATGAGTCGGAAGTCAAATTATTTTAATGCAGTTTTGTTTCAAAGATCAAGCGAATTCTAAAAATACCTTTATAATTGAAATTGGGCAATTTTAGATGAAGATATGGCCATTTATTTCAAGGTAGACCCTATTTAATGCTTTCCATATATTTTCTATTTATCGAATATCCCTTAATATCTTTCTTAGATGAGTCGGAAGTCAAATTGTTTTAATGCAGTTTGTTTCCAAAGATCAAGTGAATTCTAAAAACTTCTTTATAATTGAAATGGGGCAATTTTTGACGAAGATATGGCCATTTATTTCAAGGTAGACCCTATTTAATGCTTTCCATATATTTTCTATTTATCGAAGAATATCCCTTAATATCTTTCTTAGATGAGTCGGAAGTCAAATTATTTTAATGCAGTTTTGTTCCAAAGATCAAGTGAATTCTAAAAACACCTTTATAATTGAAATGGGGCAATTTTTGACGAAGATATGGCCATTTATTTCAAGGTAGACACTATTTAATGCTTTCCATATATTTTCTATTTATCGAAGAATATCCCTTAATATCTTTCTTAGATGAGTCGGAAGTCAAATTATTTTAATGCAGTTTTGTTCCAAAGATCAAGTGAATTCTAAAAACACCTTTATAATTGAAATGGAGCAATTTTTGACGAAGATATGGCCATTTATTTCAAGGTAGACCCTATTTAATGCTTTCCATATATTTTCTATTTATCGAAGAATATCCCTTAATATCTTTCTTAGATGAGTCGAAAGTCAAATTATTTTAATGCAGTTTTGTTTCAAAGATTGGGCAAATTCTAAAAACACCTTTATAATTGAAGTGGGGCAGTTTTTGACGAAGATATGGCCATTTATTTCAAGGTAGACCCTATTTAATGCTTTCCATATATTTTCTATTTATCGAATATCCCTTAATATCTTTCTTAGATGAGTCGGAAGTCAAATTATTTTAATGCAGTTTTCTTCCAAAGATCAAGTGAATTCTAAAAACACCTTTATAATTGAAATGGGGCAATTTTTGACGAAGATATGGCCATTTATTTCAAGGTAGACCCTATTTAATGCTTTCCATATATTTTCTATTTATCGAAGAATATCCCTTAATATTTTTCTTAGATGGGTCGGAAGTCAAATTATTTTAATGCAGTTTTATTTCAAAGATTAAGCGAATTCTAAAAACACCTTTATAATTGAAGTGGGGCAATTTTTGACGAAGATATGGCCATTTATTTCAAGGTAGACCCTATTTAATGCTTTTCATATATTTTCTATTTATCGAAGAATATCCCTTAATATCTTTCTTAGATGAGTCGGAAGTCAAATTATTTTAATGCAGTTTTGTTCCAAAGATCAAGTGAATTCTAAAAACACCTTTATAATTGAAATGGGGCAATTTTTGACGAAGATATGGCCATTTATTTCAAGGTAGACACTATTTAATGCTTTCCATATATTTTCTATTTATCGAAGAATATCCCTTAATATCTTTTTTAGATGAGTCGGAAGTCAAATTATTTTAATTCAGTTTTGTTCCAAAGATCAAGCGAATTCTAAAAACACCTTTATAATTGAAATGGGGCAATTTTTGACGAAGATATGGCCATTTATTTCAAGGTAGACACTATTTAATGCTTTCCATATATTTTCCATTTATCGAAGAATAATCCCTTAATATCTTTCTAAGATGAGTCGGAAGTCAAATTATTTTAAATGCAGATTTGTTTCAAAGTTTAAGCGGACTCTAAAAACACCTCTATAATTGAAATGGGGCAATATGGCCATTTACTTCAAGGTTGACCCTATTTAATGCTTTCCATATATTTTCCATTTATCGAAGAATTCCCTTAATATCTTTTTTAGATGAGTCGGAAGTCAAATTATTTTAATGCAGTTTTGTTTCAAAGATCGAGTGAATTCTAAAAACACCTTTATAATTGAAGTGGGGCAATTTTTGACGAAGATATGGCCATTTATTTCAAGGTAGACCCTATTTAATGCTTTCCCATATATTTTCTATTTATCGAATATCCCTTAATGTCTTTCTTAGATGAGTCGGAAGTCAAATTATTTTAATGCAGTTTTGTTCCAAAGATCGAGTGAATTCTAAAAACTCCTTTATAATTGAAATGGGGCAATTTTTGACGAAGATATGGCCATTTATTTCAGGGTAGACCCTATTTAATGCTTTCCATATATTTTCTATTTATCGAAGAATATCCCTTAATATCTTTTTTAAATGAGTCGAAAGTCAAATTATTTTAATGCAGTTTTGTTCCAAAGATCAAGTGAATTCTAAAAACACCTTTATAATTGAAATAGGGCAATTTGTGACGAAGAAATTGCCATTTATTTCAAGGTAGACCCTATTTAATGCTTTCCATATATTTTCTATTTATCGAAGAATATCCCTTAATATCTTTCTTAGATCAGTCGGAAGTCAAATTATTTTAATGCAGTTTTGTTTCAAAGATTAAGCAAGTTCTAAAAACACCTTTATAATTGAAGTGGGGCAGTTTTTGACGAAGATATGGCCATTTATTTCAAGGTAGACCCTATTTAATGCTTTCCATATATTTTCTATTTATCGAATATCCCTTAATATCTTTCTTAGATGAGTCGGAAGTCAAATTATTTTAATGCAGTTTTGTTCCAAAGATCAAGTGAATTCTAAAAACACCTTTATAATTGAAATGGGGCAATTTTTGACGAAGATATGGCCATTTATTTCAAGGTTGACCCTATTTAATGCTTTCCATATATTTTCTATTTATCGAAGAATATCCCTTAATATCTTTCTTAGATGAGTCGGAAGTCAAATTATTTTAATGCAGTTTTGTTTCAAAGATCAAGCGAATTCTAAAAACACCTTTATAATTGAAATGGGGCAATTTTTGACGAAGATATGGCCATTTATTTCAAGGTTGACCCTATTTAATGCTTTCCATATATTTTCTATTTATCGAAGAATATCCCTTAATATCTTTCTTAGATGAGTCGGAAGTCAAATTATTTTAATGCAGTTTTGTTCTAAAGATCGAGCGAATTCTAAAAACACCTTTATAATTGAAATGGGGCAATTTTTGACGAAGATATGGCCATTTATTTCAAGGTAGACCCTATTTAATGCTTTCCATATATTTTCTATTTATCGAAGAATATCCCTTAATATCTTTTTTAGATGAGTCGGAAGTCAAATTATTTTAATGCAGTTTTGTTTCAAAGATCGAGTGAATTCTAAAAACAGCTTTATAATTGAAGTGGGGCAATTTTTGACGAAGATATGGCCATTTATTTCAAGGTAGACCCTATTTAATGCTTTCCATATATTTTCTATTTATCGAATATCCCTTAATGTCTTTCTTAGATGAGTCGGAAGTCAAATTATTTTAATGCAGTTTTGTTCCAAAGATCGAGTGAATTCTAAAAACTCCTTTATAATTGAAATGGGGCAATTTTTGACGAAGATATGGCCATTTATTTCAGGGTAGACCCTATTTAATGCTTTCCATATATTTTCTATTTATCGAAGAATATCCCTTAATATCTTTTTTAAATGAGTCGAAAGTCAAATTATTTTAATGCAGTTTTGTTCCAAAGATCAAGTGAATTCTAAAAACACCTTTATAATTGAAATAGGGCAATTTTTGACGAAGAAATTGCCATTTATTTCAAGGTAGACCCTATTTAATGCTTTCCATATATTTTCTATTTATCGAAGAATATCCCTTAATATCTTTCTTAGATGAGTCGGAAGTCAAATTATTTTAATGCAGTTTTGTTTCAAAGATCAAGCGAATTCTAAAAACACCTTTATAATTGAAATTGGGCAATTTTAGATGAAGATATGGCCATTTATTTCAAGGTAGACCCTATTTAATGCTTTCCATATATTTTCTATTTATCGAATATCCCTTAATATCTTTCTTAGATGAGTCGGAAGTCAAATTATTTTAATGCAGTTTGTTTCCAAAGATCAAGTGAATTCTAAAAACACCTTTATAATTGAAGTGGGGCAATTTTTGACGAAGATATGGCCATTTATTTCAAGGTAGACCCTATTTAATGCTTTCCATATATTTTCTATTTATCGAAGAATATCCCTTAATATCTTTCTTAGATGAGTCGGAAGTCAAATTATTTTAATGCAGTTTGTTTCCAAAGATCAAGTGAATTCTAAAAAACACCTTTATAATTGAAATGGGGCAATTTTTGACGAAGATATGGCCATTTATTTCAAGGAAGACCCTATTTAATGCTTTCCATATATTTTCTATTTATCGAAGAATATCCCTTAATATCTTTCTTAGATGAGTCGGAAGTCAAATTGTTTTAATGCAGTTTGTTTCCAAAGATCAAGTGAATTCTAAAAACACCTTTATAATTGAAATGGGGCAATTTTTGACGAAGATATGGCCATTTATTTCAAGGTAGACCCTATTTAATGCTTTCCATATATTTTCTATTTATCGAAGAATATCCCTTAATATCTTTCTTAGATGAGTCGGAAGTCAAATTATTTTAATGCAGTTTTGTTCCAAAGATCAAGCGAATTCTAAAAACACCTTTATAATTGAAGTGGGGCAGTTTTTGACGAAGATATGGCCATTTATTTCAAGGTAGACCCTATTTAATGCTTTCCATATATTTTCTATTTATCGAATATCCCTTAATATCTTTCTTAGATGAGTCGGAAGTCAAATTATTTTAATGCAGTTTTCTTCCAAAGATCAAGTGAATTCTAAAAACACCTTTATAATTGAAATGGGGCAATTTTTGACGAAGATATGGCCATTTATTTCAAGGTAGACCCTATTTAATGCTTTCCATATATTTTCTATTTATCGAAGAATATCCCTTAATATCTTTCTTAGATGAGTCGGAAGTCAAATTATTTTAATGCAGTTTTGTTTCAAAGATTAAGCGAATTCTAAAAACTCCTTTATAATTGAAGTGGGGCAATTTTTGACGAAGATATGGCCATTTATTTCAAGGTAGACCCTATTTAATGCTTTCCATATATTTTCTATTTATCGAAGAATATCCCTTAATATCTTTTTAGATGAGTCGGAAGTCAAATTATTTTAATGCAGTTTTGTTCCAAAGATCAAGTGAATTCTAAAGACACCTTTATAATTGAAATGGGGCAATTTTTGATGAAGGATAGGGCCATTTATTTCCAGGGAAGACCCTATTAATGCTTTCCCATATATTTTCTATTTATCGAAGATATCCCATAATATCTTTCTTAGATGAGTCGGAAGTCAAATTATTTTAATGCAGTTTTGTTTCAAAGATCAAGTGAATTCTAAAAACACCTTTATAATTGAAATTGGGCCATTTTAGATGAAGATATGGCCATTTATTTCAAGGTAGACCCTATTTAATGCTTTCCATATATTTTCTATTTATCGAATATCCCTTAATATCTTTCTTAGATGAGTCGGAAGTCAAATTATTTTAATGCAGTTTTGTTTCAAAGATCGAGTGAATTCTAAAAACACCTTTATAATTGAAATTGGGTAATTTTAGATGAAGATATGGCCATTTATTTCAAGGTTGACCCTATTTAATGCTTTCCATATATTTTCTATTTATCGAAGAATATCCCTTAATATCTTTCTTAAATGAGTCGGAAGTCAAATTATTTTAATGCAGTTTTGTTCCAAAGATTAAGCGAATTCTAAAAACACCTTTATATTTGAAGTGGGACAATTTTTGACGAAGATATGGCCATTTATTTCAAGGTAGACCCTATTTAATGCTTTTCATATATTTTCTATTTATCGAAGAATATCCCTTAATATCTTTCTTAGATGAGTCGGAAGTCAAATTATTTTAATGCAGTTTTGTTCCAAAGATCAAGTGAATTCTAAAAACACCTTTATAATTGAAATGGGGCAATTTTTGACGAAGATATGGCCATTTATTTCAAGGAAGACCCTATTTAATGCTTTCCATATATTTTCTATTTATCGAAGAATATCCCTTAATATCTTTCTTAGATGAGTCGAAAGTCAAATTATTTTAATGCAGTTTGTTTCCAAAGATCAAGTGAATTCTAAAAACACCTTTATAATTGAAATGGGGCAATTTTTGACGAAGATATGGCCATTTATTTCAAGGTAGACCCTATTTAATGCTTTCCATATATTTTCTATTTATCGAAGAATATCCCTTAATATCTTTCTTAGATGAGTCGGAAGTCAAATTATTTTAATGCAGTTTTGTTCCAAAGATCAAGCGAATTCTAAAAACACCTTTATAATTGAAGTGGGGCAGTTTTTGACGAAGATATGGCCATTTATTTCAAGGTAGACCCTATTTAATGCTTTCCATATATTTTCTATTTATCGAATATCCCTTAATATCTTTCTTAGATGAGTCGGAAGTCAAATTATTTTAATGCAGTTTTGTTCCAAAGATCAAGTGAATTCTAAAAACACCTTTATAATTGAAATGGGGCAATTTTTGACGAAGATATGGCCATTTATTTCAAGGTAGACCCTATTTAATGCTTTCCATATATTTTCTATTTATCGAAGAATATCCCTTAATATCTTTCTTAGATGAGTCGGAAGTCAAATTATTTTAATGCAGTTTTGTTTCAAAGATTAAGCGAATTCTAAAAACTCCTTTATAATTGAAGTGGGGCAATTTTTGACGAAGATATGGCCATTTATTTCAAGGTAGACCCTATTTAATGCTTTCCATATATTTTCTATTTATCGAAGAATATCCCTTAATATCTTTTTTAGACGAGTCGGAAGTCAAATTATTTTAATGCAGTTTTGTTCCAAAGATCAAGTGAATTCTAAAGACACCTTTATAATTGAAATGGGGCAATTTTTGACGAAGATATGGCCATTTATTTCAAGGTAGACCCTATTTAATGCTTTCCATATATTTTCTATTTATCGAAGAATATCCCATAATATCTTTCTTAGATGAGTCGGAAGTCAAATTATTTTAATGCAGTTTTGTTTCAAAGATCAAGCGAATTCTAAAAACACCTTTATAATTGAAATTGGGCCATTTTAGATGAAGATATGGCCATTTATTTCAAGGTAGACCCTATTTAATGCTTTCCATATATTTTCTATTTATCGAATATCCCTTAATATCTTTCTTAGATGAGTCGGAAGTCAAATTATTTTAATGCAGTTTTGTTTCAAAGATCAAGTGAATTCTAAAAACACCTTTATAATTGAAATTGGGTAATTTTAGATGAAGATATGGCCATTTATTTCAAGGTTGACCCTATTTAATGCTTTCCATATATTTTCTATTTATCGAAGAATATCCCTTAATATCTTTCTTAAATGAGTCGGAAGTCAAATTATTTTAATGCAGTTTTGTTCCAAAGATCAAGTGAATTCTAAAAACACCTTTATAATTGAAATGGGGCAATTTTTGACGAAGATATGGCCATTTATTTCAAGGTAGACCCTATTTAATGCTTTTCATATATTTTCTATTTATCGAATATCCCTTAATATCTTTCTTAGATGAGTCGGAAGTCAAATTATTTTAATGCAGTTTTGTTCCAAAGATCAAGTGAATTCTAAAAACACCTTTATAATTGAAATGGGGCAATTTTTGACGAAGATATGGCCATTTATTTCAAGGTAGACACTATTTAATGCTTTCCATATATTTTCTATTTATCGAAGAATATCCCTTAATATCTTTCTTAGATGAGTCGGAAGTCAAATTATTTTAATGCAGTTTTGTTCCAAAGATCAAGTGAATTCTAAAAACTCCTTTATAATTGAAGTGGGGCAATTTTTGACGATGATATGGCCATTTATTTCAAGGTAGACCCTATTTAATGCTTTCCATATATTTTCTATTTATCGAAGAATATCCCTTAATGTCTTTCTTAGATGAGTCGGAAGTCAAATTATTTTAATGCAGTTTTGTTCCAAAGATCAAGTGAATTCTAAAAACACCTTTATAATTGAAATGGGGCAATTTTTGACGAAGATATGGCCATTTATTTCAAGGTAGACCCTATTTAATGCTTTCCATATATTTTCTATTTATCGAAGAATATCCCTTAATATCTTTCTTAAATGAGTCGGAAGTCAAATTATTTTAATGCAGTTTTGTTCCAAAGATCAAGTGAATTCTAAAAACACCTTTATAATTGAAATGGGGCAATTTTTGACGAAGATATGGCCATTTATTTCAAGGTAGAGCCTATTTAATGCTTTGCATATATTGTCTATTTATCGAAGAATATCCCTTAATATCTTTTTTAGATGAGTCGGAAGTCAAATTATTTTAATGCAGTTTTGTTCCAAAGATCAAGTGAATTCTAAAAACACCTTTATAATTGAAATTGGGCAATTTTAGATGAAGATATGGCCATTTATTTCAAGGTAGACCCTATTTAATGCTTTCCATATATTTTCTATTTATCGAATATCCCTTAATATCTTTCTTAGATGAGTCGGAAGTCAAATTATTTTAATGCAGTTTTGTTCCAGAGATCAAGCGAATTCTAAAAACACCTTTATATTTGAAATTGGGCAACCTTAGATGAAGATATGGCCATTTATTTCAAGGTAGACCCTATTTAATGCTTTCCATATATTTTCTATTTATCGAAGAATATCCCTTAATATCTTTCTTAGATGAGTCGGAAGTCAAATTATTTTAATGCAGTTTGTTTCCAAAGATCAAGTGAATTCTAAAAACACCTTTATAATTGAAGTGGGGCAATTTTTGACGAAGATATGGCCATTTATTTCAAGGTAGACCCTATTTAATGCTTTCCATATATTTTCTATTTATCGAAGAATATCCCTTAATATCATTCTTAGATGAGTCGGAAGTCAAATTATTTTAATGCAGTTTGTTTCCAAAGATCAAGTGAATTCTAAAAACACCTTTATAATTGAAATGGGGCAATTTTTGACGAAGATATGGCCATTTATTTCAAGGTAGACACTATTTAATGCTTTCCATATATTTTCTATTTATCGAAGAATATCCCTTAATATCTTTCTTAGATGAGTCGAAAGTCAAATTATTTTAATGCAGTTTTGTTCCAAAGATTAAGCGAATTCTAAAAACACCTTTATAATTGAAGTGGGGCAATTTTTGACGAAGATATGGCCATTTATTTCAAGGTAGACCCTATTTAATGCTTTCCATATATTTTCTATTTATCGAATATCCCTTAATATCTTTCTTAGATGAGTCGGAAGTCAAATTATTTTAATGCAGTTTTCTTCCAAAGATCGAGTGAATTCTAAAAACACCTTTATAATTGAAATGGGGCAATTTTTGACGAAGATATGGCCATTTATTTCAAGGTAGACCCTATTTAATGCTTTCCATATATTTTCTATTTATCGAAGTATCCCTTAATATCTTTCTTAGATGAGTCGGAAGTCAAATTATTTTAATGCAGTTTTGTTTCAAAGATTAAGCGAATTCTAAAAACACCTTTATAATTGAAGTGGGGCAATTTTTGACGAAGATATGGCCATTTATTTCAAGGTAGACCCTATTTAATGCTTTCCATATATTTTCTATTTATCGAAGAATATCCCTTAATATCTTTTTTAGATGAGTCGGAAGTCAAATTATTTTAATGCAGTTTTGTTCCAAAGATCAAGTGAATTCTAAAAACACCTTTATAATTGAAATGGGGCAATTTTTGACGAAGATATGGCCATTTATTTCAAGGTAGACCCTATTTAATGCTTTCCATATATTTTCTATTTATCGAAGAATATCCCTTAATATCTTTCTTAGATGAGTCGGAAGTCAAATTATTTGAATGCAGTTTTGTTTCAAAGATCAAGTGAATTCTAAAAACACCCTTATAATTGAAATTGGGCAATTTTAGATGAAGATATGGCCATTTATTTCAAGGTAGACCCTAATTAATGCTTTCCATATATTTTCTATTTATCGAAGAATATCCCTTAATATCTTTCTTAGATGAGTCGGAAGTCAAATTATTTTAATGCAGTTTGTTTCCAAAGATCAAGTGAGTTCTAAAAACACCTTTATAATTGAAATGGGGCAATTTTTGATGAAGATGTGGCCATTTATTTCAGGGTAGACTCTATTTAATGCTCGACCATATTATTTTCTATTTATCGAAGAATATCCCTTAGTATCTCTCTTAGAGGAGTCGGAAGGCAAATTATTTTGACTGCAGTTTTGTTTCCGAGATCAGAGCTGAATTCTAAAAATCACCTTTATAATTGAAATGGGGCAATTTTTGACGAAGATATGGCTATTTATTTCAAGGTAGACACTATTTAATGCTTTCCATATATTTTCTATTTATCGAAGAATATCCCTTAATATCTTTCTTAGATGAGTCGGAAGTCAAATTATTTTAATTCAGTTTTGTTCCAAAGATCAAGCGAATTCTAAAAACACCTTTATAATTGAAATGGGGCAATTTTTGACGAAGATATGGCCATTTATTTCAAGGTAGACCCTATTTAATGCTTTCCATATATTTTCTATTTATCGAAGAATATCCCTTAATATCTTTCTTAGATGAGTCGGAAGTCAAATTATTTTAATGCAGTTTGTTTCCAAAGATCAAGTGAATTCTAAAAACACCTTTACAATTGAAGTGGGGCAATTTTTGACGAAGATATGGCCATTTATTTCAAGGTAGACCCTATTTAATGCTATCAATATATTTTCTATTTATCGAATATCCCTTAATATCTTTCTTAGATGAGTCGGAAGTCAAATTATTTTAATGCAGTTTTGTTTCAAAGATTAAGCGAATTCTAAAAACACCTTTATAATTGAAGTGGGGCAATTTTTGACGAAGATATGGCCATTTATTTCAAGGTAGACCCTATTTAATGCTTTCCATATATTTTCTATTTATCGAAGAATATCCCTTAATATCTTTTTTAGATGAGTCGGAAGTCAAATTATTTTAATGCAGTTTTGTTCCAAAGATCAAGTGAATTCTAAAAACACCTTTATAATTGAAATGGGGCAATTTTTGACGAAGATATGGCCATTTATTTCAAGGTAGACCCTATTTAATGCTTTCCATATATTTTCTATTTATCGAAGAATATCCCTTAATATCTTTCTTAGATGAGTCGGAAGTCAAATTATTTGAATGCAGTTTTGTTTCAAAGATCAAGCGAATTCTAAAAACACCCTTATAATTGAAATTGGGCAATTTTAGATGAAGATATGGCCATTTATTTCAAGGTAGACCCTATTTAATGCTTTCCATATATTTTCTATTTATCGAATATCCCTTAATATCTTTCTTAGATGAGTCGGAAGTCAAATTATTTTAATGCAGTTTGTTTCCAAAGATCAAGTGAATTCTAAAAACACCTTTATAATTGAAATGGGGCAATTTTTGACGAAGATATGGCCATTTATTTCAAGGTAGACCCTATTTAATGCTTTTCATTTATTTTCTATTTATCGAAGAATATCCCTTAATATCTTTCTTAGATGAGTCGGAAGTCAAATTATTTTAATGCAGTTTTGTTTCAAAGATCAAGTGAATTCTAAAAACACCTTTATAATTGAAATGGGGCAATTTTTGACGAAGATATGGCCATTTATTTCAAGGTAGACACTATTTAATGCTTTCCATATATTTTCTATTTATCGAAGAATATCCCTTAATATCTTTCTTAGATGAGTCGGAAGTCAAATTATTTTAATTCAGTTTTGTTCCAAAGATCAAGCGAATTCTAAAAACACCCTTATAATTGAAATGGGGCAATTTTTGACGAAGATATGGCCATTTATTTCAAGGTAGACCCTATTTAATGCTTTCCATATATTTTCTATTTATCGAAGAATATCCCTTACTATCTTTTTTAGATGAGTCGGAAGTCAAATTATTTTAATGCAGTTTTGTTTCAAAGATTAAGCGAATTCTAAAAACACCTTTATAATTGAAGTGGGGCAATTTTTGACGATGATATGGCCATTTATTTCAAGGTAGACCCTATTTAATGCTTTCCATATATTTTCTATTTATCGAATATCCCTTAATGTCTTTCTTAGATGAGTCGGAAGTCAAATTATTTTAATGCAGTTTTGTTTCAAAGATCAAGCGAATTCTAAAAACACCTTTATAATTGAAGTGGGGCAATTTTTGACGAAGATATGGCCATTTATTTCAAGGTAGACCCTATTTAATGCTTTCCATATATTTTCTATTTATCGAAGAATATCCCTTAATATCTTTTTTAGATGAGTCGGAAGTCAAATTATTTTAATGCAGTTTTGTTCCAATGATCGAGCGAATTCTAAAAACACCTTTATAATTGAAATGGGGCAATTTTTGACGAAGATATGGCCATTTATTTCAAGGTAGACCCTATTTAATGCTTTCCATATATTTTCTATTTATCGAAGAATATCCCTTAATATCTTTCTTAGATGAGTCGGAAGTCAAATTATTTGAATGCAGTTTTGTTTCAAAGATCAAGCGAATTCTAAAAACACCCTTATAATTGAAATTGGGCAATTTTAGATGAAGATATGGCCATTTATTTCAAGGTAGACCCTATTTAATGCTTTCCATATATTGTCTATTTATCGAATATCCCTTAATATCTTTCTTAGATGAGTCGGAAGTCAAATTATTTTAATGCAGTTTGTTTCCAAAGATCAAGTGAATTCTAAAAACACCTTTATAATTGAAATGGGGCAATTTTTGACGAAGATATGGCCATTTATTTCAAGGTAGACCCTATTTAATGCTTTTCATTTATTTTCTATTTATCGAAGAATATCCCTTAATATCTTTCTTAGATGAGTCGGAAGTCAAATTATTTTAATGCAGTTTTGTTCCAAAGATCAAGTGAATTCTAAAAACACCTTTATAATTGAAATGGGGCAATTTTTGACGAAGATATGGCCATTTATTTCAAGGTAGACACTATTTAATGCTTTCCATATATTTTCTATTTATCGAAGAATATCCCTTAATATCTTTCTTAGATGAGTCGGAAGTCAAATTATTTTAATTCAACTTTGTTCCAAAGATCAAGCGAATTCTAAAAACACCTTTATAATTGAAATGGGGCAATTTTTGACGAAGATATGGCCATTTATTTCAAGGTAGACCCTATTTAATGCTTTCCATATATTTTCTATTTATCGAATATCCCTTAATATCTTTTTTAGATGAGTCGGAAGTCAAATTATTTTAATGCAGTTTTGTTTCAAAGATCAAGCGAATTCTAAAAACACCTTTATAATTGAAATTGGGCAATTTTAGATGAAGATATGGCCATTTATTTCAAGGTAGACCCTATTTAATGCTTTCCATATATTTTCTATTTATCGAATATCCCTTAATATCTTTCTTAGATGAGTCGGAAGTCAAATTATTTTAATGCAGTTTTGTTCCAGAGATCATGCGAATTCTAAAAACACCTTTATATTTGAAATTGGGCAAATTTAGATGAAGATATGGCCATTTATTTCAAGGTAGACCCTATTTAATGCTTTCCATATATTTTCTATTTATCGAAGAATATCCCTTAATATCTTTCTTAGATGAGTCGGAAGTCAAATTATTTTAATGCAGTTTGTTTCCAAAGATCAAGTGAATTCTAAAAACACCTTTATAATTGAAGTGGGGCAATTTTTGACGAAGATATGGCCATTTATTTCAAGGTAGACCCTATTTAATGCTTTCCATATATTTTCTATTTATCGAAGAATATCCCTTAATATCTTTCTTAGATGAGTCGGAAGTCAAATTATTTTAATGCAGTTTTGTTCCAAAGATCAAGTGAATTCTAAAAACACCTTTATAATTGAAATGGGGCAATTTTTGACGAAGATATGGCCATTTATTTCAAGGTAGACCCTATTTAATGCTTTCCATATATTTTCTATTTATCGAAGAATATCCCTTAATATCTTTCTTAGATGAGTCGAAAGTCAAATTATTTTAATGCAGTTTTGTTCCAAAGATTAAGCGAATTCTAAAAACACCTTTATAATTGAAGTGGGGCAATTTTTGACGAAGATATGGCCATTTATTTCAAGGTAGACCCTATTTAATGCTTTCCATATATTTTCTATTTATCGAATATCCCTTAATATCTTTCTTAGATGAGTCGGAAGTCAAATTATTTTAATGCAGTTTTCTTTCAAAGATCGAGTGAATTCTAAAAACACCTTTATAATTGAAATGGGGCAATTTTTGACGAAGATATGGCCATTTATTTCAAGGTAGACCCTATTTAATGCTTTCCATATATTTTCTTTTTATCGAAGAATATCCCTTAATATCTTTCTAAGATGAGTCGGAAGTCAAATTATTTTAATGCAGTTTTGTTTCGATGATTAGGCGAATTCTAAAAACACCTTTATAATTGAAATTGGGCAATTTTTGACGAAGATATGGCCATTTATTTCAAGGTAGACCCTATTTAATGCTTTCCATATATTTTCTATTTATCGAAGAATATCCCTTAATATCTTTCTTAGATGAGTCGGAAGTCAAATTATTTTAATGCAGTTTTGTTTCAAAGATTAAGCGAATTCTAAAAACACCTTTATAATTGAAGTGGGGCAATTTTTGACGAAGATATGGCCATTTATTTCAAGGTAGACCCTATTTAATGCTTTCCATATATTTTCTATTTATCGAAGAATATCCCTTAATATCTTTTTTAGATGAGTCGGAAGTCAAATTATTTTAATGCAGTTTTGTTCCAAAGATCAAGTGAATTCTAAAAACACCTTTATAATTGAAATGGGGCAATTTTTGACGAAGATATGGCCATTTATTTCAAGGTAGACCCTATTTAATGCTTTCCATATATTTTCTATTTATCGAAGAATATCCCTTAATATCTTTCTTAGATGAGTCGGAAGTCAAATTATTTTAATGCAGTTTATTTCCAAAGATCAAGTGAATTCTAAAAACACCTTTATAATTGAAATGGGGCAATTTTTGACGAAGATATGGCCATTTATTTCAAGGTAGACCCTATTTAATGCTTTTCATTTATTTTCTATTTATCGAAGAATATCCCTTAATATCTTTCTTAGATGAGTCGGAAGTCAAATTATTTTAATGCAGTTTTGTTCCAAAGATCAAGTGAATTCTAAAAACACCTTTATAATTGAAATGGGGCAATTTTTGACGAAGATATGGCCATTTATTTCAAGGTAGACACTATTTAATGCTTTCCATATATTTTCTATTTATCGAGGAATATCCCTTAATATCTTTCTTAGATGAGTCGGAAGTCAAATTATTTTAATTCAGTTTTGTTCCAAAGATCAAGCGAATTCTAAAAACACCTTTATAATTGAAATGGGGCAATTTTTGACGAAGATATGGCCATTTATTTCAAGGTAGACCCTATTTAATGCTTTCCATATATTTTCTATTTATCGAAGAATATCCCTTACTATCTTTTTTAGATGAGTCGGAAGTCAAATTATTTTAATGCAGTTTTGTTTCAAAGATTAAGCGAATTCTAAAAACACCTTTATAATTGAAGTGGGGCAATTTTTGACGAAGATATGGCCATTTATTTCAAGGTAGACCCTATTTAATGCTTTCCATATATTTTCTATTTATCGAAGAATATCCCTTAATGTCTTTCTTAGATGAGTCGGAAGTCAAATTATTTTAATGCAGTTTTGTTCCAAAGATCGAGTGAATTCTAAAAACACCTTTATAATTGAAATGGGGCAATTTTTGACGAAGATATGGCCATTTATTTCAGGGTAGACCCTATTTAATGCTTTCCATATATTTTCTATTTATCGAAGAATATCCCTTAATATCTTTTTTAAATGAGTCGGAAGTCAAATTATTTTGATGCAGTTTTGTTCCAAAGATCGAGTGAATTCTAAAAACACCTTTATAATTGAAATGGGGCAATTTTTGACGAAGATATGGCCATTTATTTCAAGGTAGACCCTATTTAATGCTTTCCATATATTGTCTATTTATCGAAGAATATCCCTTAATATCTTTCTTAGATGAGTCGGAAGTCAAATTATTTTAATGCAGTTTTGTTTCAAAGATCAAGCGAATTCTAAAAACACCTTTATAATTGAAATGGGGCAATTTTTGACGAAGATATGGCCATTTATTTCAAGGTAGACCCTATTTAATGCTTTCCATATATTGTCTATTTATCGAAGAATATCCCTTAATATCTTTTTTAGATGAGTCGGAAGTCAAATTATTTTAATGCAGTTTTGTTTCAAAGATCAAGCGAATTCTAAAAACACCTTTATAATTGAAATTGGGCAATTTTAGATGAAGATATGGCCATTTATTTCAAGGTAGACCCTATTTAATGCTTTCCATATATTTTCTATTTATCGAATATCCCTTAATATCTTTCTTAGATGAGTCGGAAGTCAAATTATTTTAATGCAGTTTTGTTTCCAAAGATCAAGTGAATTCTAAAAACACCTTTATAATTGAAATGGGGCAATTTTTGACGAAGATATGGCCATTTATTTCAAGGTAGACCCTATTTAATGCTTTCCATATATTTTCTATTTATCGAAGAATATCCCTTAATATCTTTCTTAGATGAGTCGGAAGTCAAATTATTTTAATGCAGTTTTGTTCCAAAGATCAAGTGAATTCTAAAAACACCTTTATAATTGAAATGGGGCAATTTTTGACGAAGATATGGCCATTTATTTCAAGGTAGACCCTATTTAATGCTTTCCATATATTTTCTATTTATCGAAGAATATCCCTTAATATCTTTCTTAGATGAGTCGAAAGTCAAATTATTTTAATGCAGTTTTGTTCCAAAGATTAAGTGAATTCTAAAAACACCTTTATAATTGAAGTGGGGCAATTTTTGACGAAGATATGGCCATTTATTTCAAGGTAGACCCTATTTAATGCTTTCCATATATTTTCTATTTATCGAAGAATATCCCTTAATATCTTTCTTAGATGAGTCGGAAGTCAAATTATTTTAATGCAGTTTTGTTCCAGAGATCAAGCGAATTCTAAAAACATCTTTATATTTGAAATTGGGCAACTTTTGATGAAGATATGGCCATTTATTTCAAGGTAGACCCTATTTAATGCTTTCCATATATTTTCTATTTATCGAAGAATATCCCTTAATATCTTTCTTAGATGAGTCGGAAGTCAAATTATTTTAATGCAGTTTTGTTCCAGAGATCAAGCGAATTCTAAAAACACCTTTATATTTGAAATTGGGCAACTTTAGATGAAGATATGGCCATTTATTTCAAGGTAGACCCTATTTAATGCTTTCCATATATTTTCTATTTATCGAAGAATATCCCTTAATATCTTTCTTAGATGAGTCGGAAGTCAAATTATTTTAATGCAGTTTGTTTTCAAAGATCAAGTGAATTCTAAAAACACCTTTATAATTGAAATGGGGCAATTTTTGACGAAGATATGGCCATTTATTTCAAGGTAGACCCTATTTAATGCTTTCCATATATTTTCTATTTATCGAAGAATATCCCTTAATATCTTTCTTAGATGAGCCGGAAGTCAAATTATTTTAATGCAGTTTTGTTTCAAAGATCAAGCGAATTCTAAAAACACCTTTATAATTGAAATGGGGCAATTTTTGACGAAGATATGGCCATTTATTTCAAGGTAGACACTATTTAATGCTTTCCATATATTTTCTATTTATCGAAGAATATCCCTTAATATCTTTCTTAGATGAGTCGAAAGTCAAATTATTTTAATGCAGTTTTGTTCCAAAGATTAAGCGAATTCTAAAAACACCTTTATAATTGAAGTGGGGCAATTTTTGACGAAGATATGGCTATTTATTTTAAGGTAGACCCTATTTAATGCTTTCCATATATTTTCTATTTATCGAAGAATATCCCTTAATATCTTTCTTAGATGAGTCGGAAGTCAAATTATTTTAATGCAGTTTTGTTCCAAAGATCAAGCGAATTCTAAAAACACCTTTATAATTGAAATGGGGCAATTTTTGACGAAGATATGGCCATTTATTTCAAGGTAGACCCTATTTAATGCTTTCCATATATTTTCTATTTATCGAAGAATATCCCTTAATATCTTTCTTAGATGAGTCGGAAGTCAAATTATTTTAATGCAGTTTTGTTCCAGAGATCAAGCGAATTCTAAAAACACCTTTTATTTGAAATTGGGCAACTTTAGATGAAGATATGGCCATTTATTTCAAGGTAGACCCTATTTAATGCTTTCCATATATTTTCTATTTATCGAAGAATATCCCTTAATATCTTTCTTAGATGAGTCGGAAGTCAAATTATTTTAATGCAGTTTGTTTCCAAAGATCAAGTGAATTCTAAAAACACCTTTATAATTGAAATGGGGCAATTTTTGACGAAGATATGGCCATTTATTTCAAGGTAGACCCTATTTAATGCTTTCCATATATTTTCTATTTATCGAAGAATATCCCTTAATATCTTTCTTAGATGAGTCGGAAGTCAAATTATTTTAATGCAGTTTTGTTCCAAAGATCGAGCGAATTCTAAAAACACCTTTATAATTGAAATGGGGCAATTTTTGACGAAGATATGGCCATTTATTTCAAGGTAGACACTATTTAGTGCTTTCCATATATTTTCTATTTATCGAAGAATATCCCTTAATATCTTTCTTAGATGAGTCGAAAGTCAAATTATTTTAATGCAGTTTTGTTCCAAAGATTAAGCGAATTCTAAAAACACCTTTATAATTGAAATGGGGCAATTTTTGACGAAGATATGGCCATTTATTTCAAGGTAGACCCTATTTAATGCTTTCCATATATTTTCTATTTATCGAAGAATATCCCTTAATATCTTTCTTAGATGAGTCGGAAGTCAAATTATTTTAATGCAGTTTTCTTTCAAAGATCGAGTGAATTCTAAAAACACCTTTATAATTGAAATGGGGCAATTTTTGACGAAGATATGGCCATTTATTTCAAGGTAGACCCTATTTAATGCTTTCCATATATTTTCTATTTATCGAAGAATATCCCTTAATATCTTTCTTAGATGAGTCGGAAGTCAAATTATTTTAATGCAGTTTTGTTTCAAAGATCAAGCGAATTCTAAAAACACCTTTATAATTGAAATTGGGCAATTTTAGATGAAGATATGGCCATTTATTTCAAGGTAGACCCTATTTAATGCTTTCCATATATTTTCTATTTATCGAAGAATATCCCTTAATATCTTTTTTAGATGAGTCGGAAGTCAAATTATTTTAATGCAGTTTGTTTCCAGAGATCAAGTGAATTCTAAAAACACCTTTATATTTGAAATTGGGCAATTTTAGATGAAGATATGGCCATTTATTTCAAGGTAGACCCTATTTAATGCTTTCCATATATTTTCTATTTATCGAAGAATATCCCTTAATATCTTTCTTAGATGAGTCGGAAGTCAAATTATTTTAATGCAGTTTGTTTCCAAAGATCAAGCGAATTCTAAAAACACCTTTATAATTGAAATGGGGCAATTTTTGACGAAGATATGGCCATTTATTTCAAGGTAGACCCTATTTAATGCTTTCCATATATTTTCTATTTATCGAAGAATATCCCTTAATATCTTTCTTAGATGAGTCGGAAGTCAAATTATTTTAATGCAGTTTTGTTCCAAAGATCAAGTGAATTCTAAAAACACCTTTATAATTGAAATTGGACAATTTTAGATGAAGATATGGCCATTTATTTCAAGGTAGACCCTATTTAATGCTTTCCATATATTTTCTATTTTTCGAAGAATATCCCTTAATATCTTTCTTAGATGAGTCGGAAGTCAAATTATTTTAATGCAGTTTTGTTTCAAAGATTAAGCGAATTCTAAAAACACCTTTATAATTGAAGTGGGGCAATTTTTGACGAAGATATGGCCATTTATTTCAAGGTAGACCCTATTTAATGCTTTCCATATATTTTCTATTTATCGAAGAATATCCCTTAATACCTTTTTTAGATGAGTCGGAAATCAAATTATTTTAATGCAGTTTTGTTTCAAAGATCAAGCGAATTCTAAAAACACCTTTATAATTGAAATTGGGCAATTTTAGATGAAGATATGGCCATTTATTTCAAGGTAGACCCTATTTAATGCTTTCCATATATTTTCTATTTATCGAATATCCCTTAATATCTTTCTTAGATGAGTCGGAAGTCAAATTATTTTAATGCAGTTTGTTTCCAAAGATCAAGTGAATTCTAAAAACACCTTTATAATTTGAAATGGGGCATTTTTTGACGAAGATATGGCCATTTATTTCAAGGTAGACCCTATTTAATGCTTTCCATATATTTTCTATTTATCGAAGAATATCCCTTAATATCTTTCTTAGATGAGTCGGAAGTCAAATTATTTTAATGCAGTTTTGTTCCAAAGATCAAGTGAATTCTAAAAACACCTTTATAATTGAAATGGGGCAATTTTTGACGAAGATATGGCCATTTATTTCAAGGTAGACACTATTTAATGCTTTCCATATATTTTCTATTTATCGAAGAATATCCCTTAATATCTTTCTTAGATGAGTCGGAAGTCAAATTATTTTAATGCAGTTTTGTTCCAAAGATTAAGCGAATTCTAAAAACACCTTTATAATTGAAGTGGGGCAATTTTTGACGAAGATATGGCTATTTATTTCAAGGTAGACCCTATTTAATGCTTTCCATATATTTTCTATTTATCGAAGAATATCCCTTAATATCTTTCTTAGATGAGTCGGAAGTCAAATTATTTTAATGCAGTTTTGTTCCAGAGATCAAGCGAATTCTAAAAACATCTTTATAATTGAAATGGGGCAATTTTAGACGAAGATATGGCCATTTATTTCAAGGTAGACCCTATTTAATGCTTTCCATATATTTTCTATTTATCGAAGAATATCCCTTAATATCTTTCTTAGATGAGTCGGAAGTCAAATTATTTTAATGCAGTTTTGTTCCCAAAGATCAAGCGAATTCTAAAAACACTTTTATAATTGAAATTGGGCAATTTTAGATGAAGATATGGCCATTTATTTCAAGGTAGACCCTATTTAATGCTTTCCATATATTTTCTATTTATCGAAGAATATCCCTTAATATCTTTCTTAGATGAGTCGGAAGTCAAATTATTTTAATGCAGTTTTGTTTCAAAGATCAAGCGAATTCTAAAACCACCTTTATAATTGAAACTGGGCAATTTTTGACGAAGATATGGCCATTTATTTCAAGGTAGACCCTATTTAATGCTTTCCATATATTTTCTATTTATCGAAGAATATCCCTTAATATCTTTCTTAGATGAGTCGGAAGTCAAATTATTTTAATGCAGTTTTGTTCCAAAGATCGAGCGAATTCTAAAAACACCTTTATAATTGAAATGGGGCAATTTTTGACGAAGATATGGCTATTTATTTCAAGGTAGACACTATTTAATGCTTTCCACATATTTTCTATTTATCGAAGAATATCCCTTAATATCTTTCTTAGATGAGTCGGAAGTCAAATTATTTTAATGCAGTTTTGTTCCAAAGATCAAGTGAATTCTAAAAACACCTTTATAATTGAAGTGGGGCAATTTTTGACGAAGATATGGCCATTTATTTCAAGGTAGACCCTATTTAATGCTTTCCATATATTTTCTATTTATCGAAGAATATCCCTTAATATCTTTCTTAGATGAGTCGGAAGTCAAATTATTTTAATGCAGTTTTGTTTCAAAGATCAAGTGAATTCTAAAAACACCTTTATAATTGAATTGGGGCAATTTTTGACGAAGATATGGCCATTTATTTCAAGGTAGACCCTATTTAATGCTTTCCATATATTTTCTATTTATCGAAGAATATCCCTTAATATCTTTCTTAGATGAGTCGGAAGTCAAATAATTTTAATGCAGTTTTGTTCCAAAGATCGAGCGAATTCTAAAAACACCTTTATAATTGAAATTGGGCAATTTTAGATGAAGATATGGCCATTTATTTCAAGGTAGACCCTATTTAATGCTTTCCATATATTTTCTATTTATCGAAGAATATCCCTTAATATCTTTCTTAGATGAGTCGGAAGTCAAATTATTTTAATGCAGTTTTATTCCAAAGATCGAGCGAATTCTAAAAACATCTTTATAATTGAAATGGGGCAATTTTTGACGAAGATATGGCCATTTATTTCAAGGTAGACCCTATTTAATGCTTTCCATATATTTTCTATTTATAGAAGAATATCCCTTAATATCTTTCTTAGATGAGTCGGAAGTCAAATTATTTTAATGCAGTTTTGTTTCAAAGATCAAGCGAATTCTAAAAACACCTTTATAATTGAAATTGGGCAATTTTAGATGAAGATATGGCCATTTATTTCAAGGTAGACCCTATTTAATGCTTTCCATATATTTTCTATTTATCGAAGAATATCCCTTAATATCTTTCTTAGATGAGTCGAAAGTCAAATTATTTTAATGCAGTTTTGTTCCAAAGATTAAGCGAATTCTAAAAACACCTTTATAATTGAAGTGGGGCAATTTTTGACGAAGATATGGCCATTTATTTTAAGGTAGACCCTATTTAATGCTTTCCATATATTTTCTATTTATCGAAGAATATCCCTTAATATCTTTCTTAGATGAGTCGGAAGTCAAATTATTTTAATGCAGTTTTGTTCCAGAGATCAAGCGAATTCTAAAAACACCTTTATAATTGAAATGGGGCAATTTTTGACGAAGATATGGCCATTTATTTCAAGGTAGACCCTATTTAATGCTTTCCATATATTTTCTATTTATCGAAGAATATCCCTTAATATCTTTCTTAGATGAGTCGAAAGTCAAATTATTTTAATGCAGTTTTGTTCCAAAGATTAAGCGAATTCTAAAAACACCTTTATAATTGAAATGGGGCAATTTTTGACGAAGATATGGCCATTTATTTCAAGGTAGACCCTATTTAATGCTTTCCATATATTTTCTATTTATCGAAGAATATCCCTTAATATCTTTCTTAGATGAGTCGCAAGTCAAATTATTTTAATGCAGTTTTGTTCCAAAGATCAAGTGAATTCTAAAAACACCTTTATAATTGAAATTGGGCAATGTTAGATGAAGATATGGCCATTTATTTCAAGGTAGACCCTATTTAATGCTTTCCATATATTTTCTATTTATCGAAGAATATCCCTTAATATCTTTCTTAGATGAGTCGGAAGTCAAATTATTTTAATGCAGTTTGTTTCCAAAGATCAAGTGAATTCTAAAAACACCTTTATAATTGAAATGGGGCAATTTTTGACGAAGATATGGCCATTTATTTCAAGGTAGACCCTATTTAATGCTTTCCATATATTTTCTATTTATCGAAGAATATCCCTTAATATCTTTCTTAGATGAGTCGGAAGTCAAATTATTTTAATGCAGTTTTGTTCCAAAGATCAAGTGAATTCTAAAAACACCTTTATAATTGAAATGGGGCAATTTTTGACGAAGATATGGCCATTTATTTCAAGGTAGACACTATTTAATGCTTTCCATATATTTTCTATTTATCGAAGAATATCCCTTAATATCTTTCTTAGATGAGTCGGAAGTCAAATTATTTTAATGCAGTTTTGTTCCAAAGATTAAGCGAATTCTAAAAACACCTTTATAATTGAAGTGGGGCAATTTTTGACGAAGATATGGCCATTTATTTCAAGGTAGACCCTATTTAATGCTTTCCATATATTTTCTATTTATCGAAGAATATCCCTTAATATCTTTCTTAGATGAGTCGGAAGTCAAATTATTTTAATGCAGTTTTGTTCCAGAGATCAAGCGAATTCTAAAAACACCTTTATAATTGAAATGGGGCAATTTTTGACGAAGATATGGCCATTTATTTCAAGGTAGACACTATTTAATGCTTTCCATATATTTTCTATTTATCGAAGAATATCCCTTAATATCTTTCTTAGATGAGTCGGAAGTCAAATTATTTTAATGCAGTTTTGTTCCAAAGATCAAGTGAATTCTAAAAACACCTTTATAATTGAAATGGGGCAATTTTTGACGAAGATATGGCCATTTATTTCAAGGTAGACCCTATTTAATGCTTTCCATATATTTTCTATTTATCGAAGAATATCCCTTAATATCTTTCTTAGATGAGTCGGAAGTCAAATTATTTTAATGCAGTTTGTTTCCAAAGATCAAGTGAATTCTAAAAACACCTTTATAATTGAAATGGGGCAATTTTTGACGAAGATATGGCCATTTATTTCAAGGTAGACCCTATTTAATGCTTTCCATATATTTTCTATTTATCGAAGAATATCCCTTAATATCTTTCTTAGATGAGTCGGAAGTCAAATTATTTTAATGCAGTTTTGTTCCAAAGATCAAGTGAATTCTAAAAACACCTTTATAATTGAAATGGGGCAATTTTTGACGAAGATATGGCCATTTATTTCAAGGTAGACACTATTTAATGCTTTCCATATATTTTCTATTTATCGAAGAATATCCCTTAATATCTTTCTTAGATGAGTCGGAAGTCAAATTATTTTAATGCAGTTTTGTTCCAAAGATCAAGCGAATTCTAAAAACACCTTTATAATTGAAGTGGGGCAATTTTTGACGAAGATATGGCCATTTATTTCAAGGTAGACCCTATTTAATGCTTTCCATATATTTTCTATTTATCGAAGAATATCCCTTAATATCTTTCTTAGATGAGTCGGAAGTCAAATTATTTTAATGCAGTTTTGTTCCAGAGATCAAGCGAATTCTAAAAACACCTTTATAATTGAAATGGGGCAATTTTTGACGAAGATATGGCCATTTATTTCAAGGTAGACCCTATTTAATGCTTTCCATATATTTTCTATTTATCGAAGAATATCCCTTAATATCTTTCTTAGATGAGTCGGAAGTCAAATTATTTTAATGCAGTTTTGTTCCAAAGATTAAGCGAATTCTAAAAACACCTTTATAATTGAAGTGGGGCAATTTTTGACGAAGATATGGCCATTTATTTCAAGGTAGACCCTATTTAATGCTTTCCATATATTTTCTATTTATCGAAGAATATCCCTTAATATCTTTCTTAGATGAGTCGGAAGTCAAATTATTTTAATGCAGTTTTCTTTCAAAGATCGAGTGAATTCTAAAAACACCTTTATAATTGAAATGGGGCAATTTTTGACGAAGATATGGCCATTTATTTCAAGGTAGACCCTATTTAATGCTTTCCATATATTTTCTATTTATCGAAGAATATCCCTTAATATCTTTCTTAGATGAGTCGGAAGTCAAATTATTTTAATGCAGTTTTGTTTCAAAGATCAAGCGAATTCTAAAAACACCTTTATAATTGAAATGGGGCAATTTTAGATGAAGATATGGCCATTTATTTCAAGGTAGACCCTATTTAATGCTTTCCATATATTTTCTATTTATCGAAGAATATCCCTTAATATCTTTCTTAGATGAGTCGGAAGTCAAATTATTTTAATGCAGTTTTGTTCCAAAGATCAAGTGAATTCTAAAAACACCTTTATATTTGAAATGGGGCAATTTTTGATGAAGATATGGCCATTTATTTCAAGGTAGACCCTATTTAATGCTTTCCATATATTTTCTATTTATCGAAGAATATCCCTTAATATCTTTCTTAGATGAGTCGGAAGTCAAATTATTTTAATGCAGTTTTGTTTCCAAAGATCAAGTGAATTCTAAAAACACCTTTATAATTGAAATGGGGCAATTTTAGACGAAGATATGGCCATTTATTTCAAGGTAGACCCTATTTAATGCTTTCCATATATTTTCTATTTATCGAAGAATATCCCTTAATATCTTTCTTAGATGAGTCGGAAGTCAAATTATTTTAATGCAGTTTTGTTTCAAAGATTAAGCGAATTCTAAAAACACCTTTATAATTGAAGTGGGGCAATTTTTGACGAAGATATGGCCATTTATTTCAAGGTAGACCCTATTTAATGCTTTCCATATATTTTCTATTTATCGAAGAATATCCCTTAATACCTTTTTTAGATGAGTCGGAAATCAAATTATTTTAATGCAGTTTTGTTTCAAAGATCAAGCGAATTCTAAAAACACCTTTATAATTGAAATGGGGCAATTTTAGACGAAGATATGGCCATTTATTTCAAGGTAGACCCTATTTAATGCTTTCCATATATTTTCTATTTATCGAAGATATCCCTTAATATCTTTCTTAGATGAGTCGGAAGTCAAATTATTTTAATGCAGTTTTGTTTCCAAAGATCAAGTGAATTCTAAAAACACCTTTATAATTGAAATGGGGCAATTTTTGACGAAGATATGGCCATTTATTTCAAGGTAGACCCTATTTAATGCTTTCCATTTATTTTCTATTTATCGAAGAATATCCCTTAATATCTTTCTTAGATGAGTCGGAAGTCAAATTATTTTAATGCAGTTTTGTTTCAAAGATCAAGTGAATTCTAAAAACACCTTTATAATTGAAATGGGGCAATTTTTGACGAAGATATGGCCATTTATTTCAAGGTAGACCCTATTTAATGCTTTCCATATATTTTCTATTTATCGAAGAATATCCCTTAATATCTTTCTTAGATGAGTCGGAAGTCAAATTATTTTAATTCAGTTTTGTTCCAAAGATCAAGTGAATTCTAAAAACACCTTTATAATTGAAATGGGGCAATTTTTGACGAAGATATGGCCATTTATTTCAAGGTAGACCCTATTTAATGCTTTCCATATATTTTCTATTTATCGAAGAATATCCCTTAATATCTTTCTTAGATGAGTCGGAAGTCAAATTATTTTAATGCAGTTTTGTTTCAAAGATCAAGCGAATTCTAAAAACACCTTTATAATTGAAGTGGGGCAATTTTTGACGAAGATATGGCCATTTATTTCAAGGTAGACCCTATTTAATGCTTTCCATATATTTTCTATTTATCGAAGATATCCCTTAATGTCTTTCTTAGATGAGTCGGAAGTCAAATTATTTTAATGCAGTTTTGTTCCAAAGATCAAGTGAATTCTAAAAACACCTTTATAATTGAAATGGGGCAATTTTTGACGAAGATATGGCCATTTATTTCAAGGTAGACCCTATTTAATGCTTTCCATATATTTTCTATTTATCGAAGAATATCCCTTAATATCTTTTTTAGATGAGTCGGAAATCAAATTATTTTAATGCAGTTTTGTTTCAAAGATCAAGCGAATTCTAAAAACACCTTTATAATTGAAATTGGGCAATTTTAGATGAAGATATGGCCATTTATTTCAAGGTAGACCCTATTTAATGCTTTCCATATATTTTCTATTTATCGAATATCCCTTAATATCTTTCTTAGATGAGTCGGAAGTCAAATTATTTTAATGCAGTTTGTTTCCAAAGATCAAGTGAATTCTAAAAACACCTTTATAATTGAAATGGGGCAATTTTTGACGAAGATATGGCCATTTATTTCAAGGTAGACCCTATTTAATGCTTTTCATTTATTTTCTATTTATCGAAGAATATCCCTTAATATCTTTCTTAGATGAGTCGGGAGTCAAATTATTTTAATGCAGTTTTGTTTCAAAGATCAAGTGAATTCTAAAAACACCTTTATAATTGAAATGGGGCAATTTTTGACGAAGATATGGCCATTTATTTCAAGGTTGACCCTATTTAATGCTTTCCATATATTTTCTATTTATCGAAGAATATCCCTTAATATCTTTCTTAGATAAGTCGGAAGTCAAATTATTTTAATTCAGTTTTGTTCCAAAGATCAAGTGAATTCTAAAAACACCTTTATAATTGAAATGGGGCAATTTTTGACGAAGATATGGCCATTTATTTCAAGGTAGACCCTATTTAATGCTTTCCATATATTTTCTATTTATCGAAGAATATCCCTTAATATCTTTTTTAGATGAGTCGGAAGTCAAATTATTTTAATGCAGTTTTGTTTCAAAGATTAAGCGAATTCTAAAAACACCTTTATAATTGAAGTGGGGCAATTTTTGACGATGATATGGCCATTTATTTCAAGGTAGACCCTATTTAATGCTTTCCATATATTTTCTATTTATCGAATATCCCTTAATGTCTTTCTTAGATGAGTCGGAAGTCAAATTATTTTAATGCAGTTTTGTTCCAAAGATCGAGTGAATTCTAAAAACACATTTATAATTGAAATGGGGCAATTTTTGACGAAGATATGGCCATTTATTTCAGGGTAGACCCTATTTAATGCTTTCCATATATTTTCTATTTATCGAAGAATATCCCTTAATATCTTTTTTAAATGAGTCGGAAGTCAAACTATTTTAATGCAGTTTTGTTCCAAAGATCAAGTGAATTCTAAAAACACCTTTATAATTGAAATGGGGCAATTTATGACGAAGATATGGCCATTTATTTCAAGGTAGACCCTATTTAATGCTTTCCATATATTGTCTATTTATCGAAGAATATCCCTTAATATCTTTCTTAGATGAGTCGGAAGTCAAATTATTTTAATGCAGTTTTATTTCAAAGATCAAGCGAATTCTAAAAACACCTTTATAATTGAAATTGGGCAATTTTAGATGAAGATATGGCCATTTATTTCAAGGTAGACCCTATTTAATGCTTTCCATATATTTTCTATTTATCGAATATCCCTTAATATCTTTCTTAGATGAGTCGGAAGTCAAATTATTTAAATGCAGTTTTGTTTCAGAGATCAAGTGAATTCTAAAAACACCTTTATATTTGAAATTGGGCAATTTTAGATGAAGATATGGCCATTTATTTCAAGGTAGACCCTATTTAATGCTTTCCATATATTTTCTATTTATCGAAGAATATCCCTTAATATCTTTCTTAGATGAGTCGGAAGTCAAATTATTTTAATGCAGTTTGTTTCCAAAGATCAAGTGAATTCTAAAAACACCTTTATAATTGAAATGGGGCAATTTTTGACGAAGATATGGCCATTTATTTCAAGGTAGACCCTATTTAATGCTTTCCATATATTTTCTATTTATCGAAGAATATCCCTTAATATCTTTCTTAGATGAGTCGGAAGTCAAATTATTTTAATGCAGTTTTGTTCCAAAGATCAAGTGAATTCTAAAAACACCTTTATAATTGAAATGGGGCAATTTTTGACGAAGATATGGCCATTTATTTCAAGGTAGACACTATTTAATGCTTTCCATATATTTTCTATTTATCGAAGAATATCCCTTAATATCTTTCTTAGATGAGTCGGAAGTCAAATTATTTTAGTGAAGTTTTGTTTCAAAGATCAAGCGAATTCTAAAAACACCTTTATAATTGAAATTGGGCAATTTTAGATGAAGATATGGCCATTTATTTCAAGGTAGACACTATTTAATGCTTTCCATATATTTTCTATTTATCGAATATCCCTTAATATCTTTCTTAGATGAGTCGGAAGTCAAATTATTTTAATGCAGTTTTGTTCCAAAGATCAAGTGAATTCTAAAAACACCTTTATAATTGAAATGGGGCAATTTTTGACGAAGATATGGCCATTTATTTCAAGGTAGACACTATTTAATGCTTTCCATATATTTTCTATTTATCGAAGAATATCCCTTAATATCTTTCTTAGATGAGTCGGAAGTCAAATTATTTTAATGCAGTTTTGTTCCAAAGATCAAGTGAATTCTAAAAACACCTTTATAATTGAAATGGGGCAATTTTTGACGAAGATATGGCCATTTATTTCAAGGTAGACCCTATTTAATGCTTTCCATATATTTTCTATTTATCGAAGAATATCCCTTAATATCTTTTTTAGATGAGTCGGAAGTCAAATTATTTTAATGCAGTTTTGTTTCAAAGATTAAGCGAATTCTAAAAACACCTTTATAATTGAAGTGGGGCAATTTTTGACGATGATATGGCCATTTATTTCAAGGTAGACCCTATTTAATGCTTTCCATATATTTTCTATTTATCGAATATCCCTTAATATCTTTGTTAGATGAGTCGGAAGTCAAATTATTTTAATGCAGTTTTGTTCCAAAGATTGAGTGAATTCTAAAAACACATTTATAATTGAAATGGGGCAATTTTTGACGAAGATATGGCCATTTATTTCAAGGTAGACCCTATTTAATGCTTTCCATATATTTTCTATTTATCGAAGAATATCCCTTAATATCTTTTTTAAATGAGTCGGAAAACAAACTATTTTAATGCAGTTTTGTTCCAAAGATCAAGTGAATTCTAAAAACACCTTTATAATTGAAATGGGGCAATTTATGACGAAGATATGGCCATTTATTTCAAGGTAGACCCTATTTAATGCTTTCCATATATTGTCTATTTATCGAAGAATATCCCTTAATATCTTTCTTAGATGAGTCGGAAGTCAAATTATTTTAATGCAGTTTTGTTCCAAAGATCAAGTGAATTCTAAAAACACCTTTATAATTGAAATGGGGCAATTTTTGACGAAGATATGGCCATTTATTTCAAGGTAGACACTATTTAATGCTTTCCATATATTTTCTATTTATCGAAGAATATCCCTTAATATCTTTCTTAGATGAGTCGGAAGTCAAATTATTTTAATGCAGTTTTGTTTCAAAGATCAAGCGAATTCTAAAAACACCTTTATAATTGAAATTGGGCAATTTTAGATGAAGATATGGCCATTTATTTCAAGGTAGACACTATTTAATGCTTTCCATATATTTTCTATTTATCGAAGAATATCCCTTAATATCTTTCTTAGATGAGTCGGAAGTCAAATTATTTTAATGCAGTTTTGTTCCAAAGATCAAGTGAATTCTAAAAACACCTTTATAATTGAAATGGGGCAATTTTTGACGAAGATATGGCCATTTATTTCAAGGTAGACACTATTTAATGCTTTCCATATATTTTCTATTTATCGAAGAATATCCCTTAATATCTTTCTTAGATGAGTCGGAAGTCAAATTATTTTAATGCAGTTTTGTTCCAAAGATCAAGTGAATTCTAAAAACACCTTTATAATTGAAATGGGGCAATTTTTGACGAAGATATGGCCATTTATTTCAAGGTAGACCCTATTTAATGCTTTCCATATATTTTCTATTTATCGAAGAATATCCCTTAATATCTTTTTTAGATGAGTCGGAAGTCAAATTATTTTAATGCAGTTTTGTTTCAAAGATTAAGCGAATTCTAAAAACACCTTTATAATTGAAATGGGGCAATTTTTGACGATGATATGGCCATTTATTTCAAGGTAGACCCTATTTAATGCTTTCCATATATTTTCTATTTATCGAATATCCCTTAATGTCTTTCTTAGATGAGTCGGAAGTCAAATTATTTTAATGCAGTTTTGTTCCAAAGATCGAGTCAATTCTAAAAACACATTTATAATTGAAATGGGGCAATTTTTGACGAAGATATGGCCATTTATTTCAGGGTAGACCCTATTTAATGCTTTCCATATATTTTCTATTTATCGAAGAATATCCCTTAATATCTTTTTTAAATGAGTCGGAAGTCAAATTATTTTAATGCAGTTTTGTTCCAAAGATCAAGTGAATTCTAAAAACACCTTTATAATTGAAATGGGGCAATTTATGACGAAAATATGGCCATTTATTTCAAGGTAGACCCTATTTAATGCTTTCCATATATTGTCTATTTATCGAAGAATATCCCTTAATATCTTTCTTAGATGAGTCGGAAGTCAAATTATTTTAATGCAGTTTTATTTCAAAGATCAAGCGAATTCTAAAAACACCTTTATAATTGAAATTGGGCAATTTTAGATGAAGATATGGCCATTTATTTCAAGGTAGACCCTATTTAATGCTTTCCATATATTTTCTATTTATCGAATATCCCTTAATATCTTTCTTAGATGAGTCGGAAGTCAAATTATTTAAATGCAGTTTTGTTCCAGAGATCAAGTGAATTCTAAAAACACCTTTATATTTGAAATTGGGCAATTTTAGATGAAGATATGGCCATTTATTTCAAGGTAGACCCTATTTAATGCTTTCCATATATTTTCTATTTATCGAAGAATATCCCTTAATATCTTTCTTAGATGAGTCGGAAGTCAAATTATTTTAATGCAGTTTGTTTCCAAAGATCAAGTGAATTCTAAAAACACCTTTATAATTGAAATGGGGCAATTTTTGACGAAGATATGGCCATTTATTTCAAGGTAGACCCTATTTAATGCTTTCCATATATTTTCTATTTATCGAAGAATATCCCTTAATATCTTTCTTAGATGAGTCGGAAGTCAAATTATTTTAATGCAGTTTTGTTCCAAAGATCAAGTGAATTCTAAAAACACCTTTATAATTGAAATGGGGCAATTTTTGACGAAGATATGGCCATTTATTTCAAGGTAGACCCTATTTAATGCTTTCCATATATTTTATATTTATCGAAGAATATCCCTTAATATCTTTCTTAGATGAGTCGGAAGTCAAATTATTTTAATGAAGTTTTGTTTCAAAGATCAAGTGAATTCTAAAAACACCTTTATAATTGAAATTGGGCAATTTTAGATGAAGATATGGCCATTTATTTCAAGGTAGACCCTATTTAATGCTTTCCATATATTTTCTATTTATCGAAGAATATCCCTTAATATCTTTCTTAGATGAGTCGGAAGTCAAATTATTTTAATGCAGTTTTGTTTCAAAGATTAAGCGAATTCTAAAAACACCTTTATAATTGAAGTGGGGCAGTTTTTGACGAAGATATGGCCATTTATTTCAAGGTAGACCCTATTTAATGCTTTCCATATATTTTCTATTTATCGAATAGTATCCCTTAATATCTTTTTTAGATGAGTCGGAAGTCAAATTATTTTAATGCAGTTTTCTTCCAAAGATCAAGTGAATTCTAAAAACACCTTTATATTTGAAATGGGGCAATTTTTGACGAAGATATGGCCATTTATTTCAAGGTAGACCCTATTTAATGCTTTCCATATATTTTCTATTTATCGAAGAATATCCCTTAATATCTTTCTTAGATGAGTCGGAAGTCAAATTATTTTAATGCAGTTTTGTTGCAAAGATTAAGCGAATTCTAAAAACATCTTTATAATTGAAGTGGGGCAATTTTTGACGAAGATATGGCCATTTATTTCAAGGTAGACCCTATTTAATGCTTTCCATATATTTTCTATTTATCGAAGAATATCCCTTAATATCTTTTTTAGATGAGTCGGAAGTCAAATTATTTTAATGCAGTTTTGTTTCAAAGATCAAGTGAATTCTAAAGACACCTTTATAATTGAAATGGGGCAATTTTTGACGAAGATATGGCCATTTATTTCAAGGTAGACCCTATTTAATGCTTTCCATATATTTTCTATTTATCGTATATCCCTTAATATCTTTCTTAGATGAGTCGGAAGTCAAATTATTTTAATGCAGTTTTGTTCCAAAGATCGAGTGAATTCTAAAAACACCTTTATAATTGAAATGGGGCAATTTTAGATGAAGATATGGCCATTTATATCAAGGTAGACCCTATTTAATGCTTTCCATATATTTTCTATTTATCGAAGAATATCCCTTAATATCTTTTTTAGATGAGTCGGAAGTCAAATTATTTTAATGCAGTTTTGTTGCAAAGATTAAGCGAATTCTAAAAACACCTTTATTATTGAAGTGGGGCAATTTTTGACGAAGATATGGCCATTTATTTTAAGGTAGACCCTATTTAATGCTTTCCATATATTTTCTATTTATCGAAGAATATCCCTTAATATCTTTCTTAGATGAGTCGGAAGTCAAATTATTTTAATGCAGTTTTGTTCCAGAGATCAAGTGAATTCTAAAAACACATTTATATTTGAAATTGGGCAATTTTAGATGAAGATATGGCCATTTATTTCAAGGTAGACCCTATTTAATGCTTTCCATATATTTTCTATTTATCGAAGAATATCCCTTAATATCTTTTTTAGATGAGTCGGAAGTCAAATTATTTTAATGCAGTTTTGTTGCAAAGATTAAGCGAATTCTAAAAACACCTTTATAATTGAAGTGGGGCAATTTTTGACGAAGATATGGCCATTTATTTCAAGGTAGACCCTATTTAATGCTTTCCATATATTTTATATTTATCGAAGAATATCCCTTAATATCTTTCTTAGATGAGTCGGAAGTCAAATTATTTTAATGCAGTTTTGTTTCAAAGATCAAGCGAATTCTAAAAACACCTTTATAATTGAAATTGGGCAATTTTAGATGAAGATATGGCCATTTATTTCAAGGTAGACCCTATTTAATGCTTTCCATATATTTTCTATTTATCGAAGAATATCCCTTAATATCTTTCTTAGATGAGTCGGAAGTCAAATTATTTTAATGCAGTTTTGTTTCAAAGATTAAGCGAATTCTAAAAACACCTTTATAATTGAAATGGGGCAGTTTTTGACGAAGATATGGCCATTTATTTCAAGGTAGACCCTATTTAATGCTTTCCATATATTTTCTATTTATCGAAGAATATCCCTTAATATCTTTCTTAGATGAGTCGGAAGTCAAATTATTTTAATGCAGTTTTCTTCCAAAGATCAAGTGAATTCTAAAAACACCTTTATATTTGAAGTCAAATTATTTTAATGCAGTTTTGTTTCAAAGATTAAGCGAATTCTAAAAACATCTTTATAATTGAAGTGGGGCAATTTTTGACGAAGATATGGCCATTTATTTCAAGGTAGACCCTATTTAATGCTTTCCATATATTTTCTATTTATCGAAGAATATCCCTTAATATCTTTTTTAGATGAGTCGGAAGTCAAATTATTTTAATGCAGTTTTGTTTCAAAGATCAAGTGAATTCTAAAAACACCTTTATAATTGAAATGGGGCAATTTTTGACGAAGATATGGCCATTTATTTCAAGGTAGACCCTATTTAATGCTTTCCATATATTTTCTATTTATCGTATATCCCTTAATATCTTTCTTAGATGAGTCGGAAGTCAAATTATTTTAATGCAGTTTTGTTTCAAAGATCAAGTGAATTCTAAAAACACCTTTATAATTGAAATTGGGCAATTTTAGATGAAGATATGGCCATTTATATCAAGGTAGACCCTATTTAATGCTTTCCATATATTTTCTATTTATCGAAGAATATCCCTTAATATCTTTTTTAGATGAGTCGGAAGTCAAATTATTTTAATGCAGTTTTGTTGCAAAGATTAAGCGAATTCTAAAAACACCTTTATAATTGAAGTGGGGCAATTTTTGACGAAGATATGGCCATTTATTTTAAGGTAGACACTATTTAATGCTTTCCATATATTTTCTATTTATCGAAGAATATCCCTTAATATCTTTCTTAGATGAGTCGGAAGTCAAATTATTTTAATGCAGTTTTGTTCCAAAGATCAAGTGAATTCTAAAAACACATTTATAATTGAAATGGGGCAATTTTTGACGAAGATATGGCCATTTATTTCAAGGTAGACACTATTTAATGCTTTCCATATATTTTCTATTTATCGAAGAATATCCCTTAATATCTTTTTTAGATGAGTCGGAAGTCAAATTATTTTAATGCAGTTTTGTTCCAAAGATCAAGTGAATTCTAAAAACACCTTTATAATTGAAATGGGGCAATTTTTGACGAAGATATGGCCATTTATTTCAAGGTTGACCCTATTTAATGCTTTCCATATATTTTCTATTTATCGAAGAATATCCCTTAATATCTTTCTTAGATGAGTAGGAAGTCAAATTATTTTAATTCAGTTTTTTTTCCAAAGATCAAGCGAATTCTAAAGATTCCTTTATAATTGAAATGGGGCAATTTTTGACGAAGATATGGCCATTTATTTCAAGGTTGACCCTATTTACTGCTTTCCATATATTTTCTATTTATCGAAGAATATCCCTTAATATCTTTCTTAGATGAGTCGAAAGTCAAATTATTTTAATGCAGTTTTGTTCCAAAGATCGAGTGAATTCTAAAAACACCTTTATAATTGAAATGGGGCAATTTTTGACGAAGATATGGCCATTTATTTCAAGGTAGACCCTATTTAATGCTTTCCATATATTTTCTATTTATCGAAGAATATCCCTTAATATCTTTCTTAGATGAGTCGGAAGTCAAATTATTTTAATGCAGTTTTGTTTCAAAGATTAAGCGAATTCTAAAAACACCTTTATAATTGAAGTGGGACAGTTTTTGACGAAGATATGGCCATTTATTTCAGGTAGACCCTATTTAATGCTTTCCATATATTTTCTATTTATCGAAGAATATCCCTTAATATCTTTCTTAGATGAGTCGGAAGTCAAATTATTTTAATGCAGTTTTCTTCCAAAGATCAAGTGAATTTTAAAAACACCTTTATAATTGAAATGGGGCAATTTTTGACGAAGATATGGCCATTTATTTCAAGGTAGACCCTATTTAATGCTTTCCATATATTTTATATTTTTGGAAGAATATCCCCCAATATATTTATTAGATGAGTCGGAAGTCAAATTATTTAAATGCAGTTTTGTTTCAAAGATTAAGCGAATTCTAAAAACACCTTTATATTGAAGTGGGGCAATTTTTGACGAAGATAGGGCCATTTATTTCAAGGTAGACCATATTTAATGCTTTCCATATATTTTCTATTTATCGAAGAATATCCGTTAATATCTTTTTTAGATGAATCGGAAGTCAAATTATTTTAATGCAGTTTTGTTTCAAAGATCAAGTGAATTCTAAAGACACCTTTATAATTGAAATGGGGCAATTTTTGACGAAAATATGGCCATTTATTTCAAGGTAGACCCTATTTAATGCTTTCCATATATTTTCTATTTATCGAATATCCCTTAATATCTTTCTTAGATGAGTCGGAAGTCAAATTATTTTAATGCAGTTTTGTTCCAAAGATCAAGCGAATTCTAAAAACACCTTTATAATTGAAATTGGGCAATTTTTAACGAAGATATGGCCATTTCTATCAAGGTAGACCCTATTTAATGCTTTCCATATATTTTCTATTTATCGAATATCCCTTAATATCTTTCTTAGATGAGTCGGAAGTCAAATTATTTTAATGCAGTTTTGTTTCAAAGATTAAGCGAATTCTAAAAACACCTTTATAATTGAAGTGGGGCAATTTTTGACGAAGATATGGCTATTTATTTCAAGGTAGACACTATTTAATGCTTTCCATATATTTTCTATTTATCGAAGAATATCCCTTAATATCTTTCTTAGATGAGTCGGAAGTCAAATTATTTTAATGCAGTTTTGTTCCAAAGATCAAGCGAATTCTAAAAACACCTTTATAATTGAAATGGGGCAATTTTTGACGAAGATATGGCCATTTATTTCAAGGTAGACCCTATTTAATGCTTTCCATATATTTTCTATTTATCGAAGAATATCCCTTAATATCTTTCTTAGATGAGTCGGAAGTCAAATTATTTTAATGCAGTCTTGTTCCAAAGATCGAGTGAATTCTAAACACACCTTTATAATTGAAATGGGGCAATTTTTGACGAAGATATGGCCATTTATTTCAAGGTAGACCCTATTTAATGCTTTCCATATATTTTCTATTTATCGAAGAATATCCCTTAATATCTTTCTTAGATGAGTCGGAAGTCAAATTATTTTAATGCAGTTTTGTTTCAAAGATTAAGCGAATTCTAAAAACACCTTTATATACCCTATTTAATGCTTTCCATATATTTTCTATTTATCGAAGAATATCCCTTAATATCTTTCTTAGATGAGTCGGAAGTCAAATTATTTTAATGCAGTTTTGTTTCAAAGATCAAGCGAATTCTAAAAACACCTTTATAATTAAAATTGGGCAATTTTAGATGAAGATATGGCCATTTATTTCAAGGTAGACCCTATTTAATGCTTTCCATATATTTTCTATTTATCGAAGAATATCCCTTAATATCTTTCTTAGATGAGTCGGAAGTCAAATTATTTTAATGCAGTTTTGTTTCAAAGATTAAGCGAATTCTAAAAACACCTTTATAATTGAAGTGGGGCAATTTTTGACGAAGATATGGCCATTTATTTCAAGGTAGACCCTATTTAATGCTTTCCATATATTTTCTATTTATCGAAGAATATCCCTTAATATCTTTTTTAGATGAGTCGGAAGTCAAATTATTTTAATGCAGTTTTCTTCCAAAAATCAAGTGAATTCTAAAAACACCTTTATAATTGAAATGGGGCAATTTTTGACGAAGATATGGCCATTTATTTCAAGGTAGACCCTATTTAATGCTTTCAATATATTTTCTATTTATCGAAGAATATCCCTTAATATCTTTCTTAGATGAGTCGGAAGTCAAATTATTTTAATGCAGTTTTGTTTCAAAGATTAAGCGAATTCTAAAAACACCTTTATAATTGAAGTGGGGCAATTTTTGACGAAGATATGGCCATTTATTTCAAGGTAGACCCTATTTAATGCTTTCCATATATTTTCTATTTATCGAAGAATATCCCTTAATATCTTTTTTAGATGAGTCGGAAGTCAAATTATTTTAATGCAGTTTTGTTCCAAAGATCAAGTGAATTCTAAAGACACCTTTATAATTGAAATGGGGCAATTTTTGACGAAGATATGGCCATTTATTTCAAGGTAGACCCTATTTAATGCTTTCCATATATTTTCTATTTATCGAATATCCCTTAATATCTTTCTTAGATGAGTCGGAAGTCAAATTATTTTAATGCAGTTTTGTTCCAAAGATCAAGTGAATTCTAAAAACACCTTTATAATTGAAATGGGGCAATTTTAGATGAAGATATGGCCATTTATTTCAAGGTAGACCCTATTTAATGCTTTCCATATATTTTCTATTTATCGAAGAATATCCCTTAATATCTTTCTTAGATGAGTCGGAAGTCAAATTATTTTAATGCAGTTTTGTTTCAAAGATCAAGTGAATTCTAAAAACACCTTTATAATTGAAATGGGGCAATTTTTGACGAAGATATGGCCATTTATTTCAAGGTTGACCCTATTTAATGCTTTCCATATATTTTCTATTTATCGAAGAATATCCCTTAATATCTTTCTTAGATGAGTCGGAAGTCAAATTATTTTAATGCAGTTTTGTTCCAAAGATCAAGCGAATTCTAAAAACACCTTTATAATTGAAATGGGGCAATTTTTGACGAAGATATGGCCATTTATTTCAAGGTAGACCCTATTTAATGCTTTCCATATATTTTCTATTTATCGAAGAATATCCCTTAATATCTTTCTTAGATGAGTCGGAAGTCAAATTATTTTAATGCAGTTTTGTTCCAAAGATCGAGCGAATTCTAAAAACACCATTATAATTGAAATGGGGCAATTTTTGACGAAGATATGGCCATTTATTTCAAGGTAGACCCTATTTAATGCTTTCCATATATTTTCTATTTATCGAAGAATATCCCTTAATATCTTTCTTAGATGAGTCGGAAGTCAAATTATTTTAATGCAGTTTTGTTTCAAAGATTAAGCGAATTCTAAAAACACCTTTATAATTGAAGTGGGGCAGTTTTTGACGAAGATATGGCCATTTATTTCAAGGTAGACCCTATTTCATGCTTTCCATATATTTTCTATTTATCGAATATCCCTTAATATCTTTCTTAGATGAGTCGGAAGTCAAATTATTTTAATGCAGTTTTGTTCCAAAGATCAAGCGAATTCTAAAAACACCTTTATAATTGAAATGGGGCAATTTTTGACGAAGATATGGCCATTTATTTCAAGGTAGACCCTATTTAATGCTTTCCATATATTTTCTATTTATCGAAGAATATCCCTTAATATCTTTCTTAGATGAGTCGGAAGTCAAATTATTTTAATGCAGTCTTGTTCCAAAGATCGAGTGAATTCTAAACACACCTTTATAATTGAAATGGGGCAATTTTTGACGAAGATATGGCCATTTATTTCAAGGTAGACCCTATTTAATGCTTTCCATATATTTTCTATTTATCGAAGAATATCCCTTAATATCTTTCTTAGATGAGTCGGAAGTCAAATTATTTTAATGCAGTTTTGTTTCAAAGATTAA
>NW_025062596.1:0-5741 GCF_018153295.1 Drosophila grimshawi | reverse complement strand
TGACTTCCGACTCATCTAAGAAAAGATATTAAGGGATATTCTTCGATAAATAGAAAATATATGGAAAGCATTAAATAGGGTCTACCTTGAAATAAATGGCCATATCTTCGTCAAAAATTGCCCCATTTCAATTATAAAGGTGTTTTTAGAATTCACTCGATCTTTGGAACAAAACTGCATTAAAATAATTTGACTTCAAACTCATCTAAGAAAGATATTAAGGGATATTCTTCGATAAATAGAAAATATATGGAAAGCATTAAATAGGGTCTACCTTGAAATAAATGGCCATATCTTCGTCAAAAATTGCCCCATTTCAATTATAAAGGTGTTTTTAGAATTCACTCGATCTTTGGAACAAAACTGCATTAAAATAATTTGACTTCCGACTCATCTAAGAAAGATATTAAGGGATATTCTTCGATTAATAGAAAATATATGGAAAGCATTAAATAGGGTCTACCTTGAAATAAATGGCCATATCTTCGTCAAAAATTGCCCCATTTCAATTATAAAGGTGTTTTTAGAATTCACTCGAATCTTTGGAACAAAACTGCATTAAAATAATTTGACTTCCGACTCATCTAAGAAAAGATATTAAGGGATATTCTTCGATAAATAGAAAATATATGGAAAGCATTAAATAGGGTCTACCTTGAAATAAATGGCCATATCTTCGTCAAAAATTGCCCCATTTCAATTATAAAGGTGTTTTTAGAATTCACTTGATCTTTGGAACAAAACTGCATTAAAATAATTTGACTTCCGACTCATCTAAGAAAAGATATTAAGGGATATTCTTCGATAAATAGAAAATATATGGAAAGCATTAAATAGGGTCTACCTTGAAATAAATGGCCATATCTTCGTCAAAAATTGCCCCATTTCAATTATAAAGGTGTTTTTAGAATTCGCTCGATCTTTGGAACAAAACTGCATTAAAATAATTTGACTTCCGACTCATCTAAGAAAAGATATTAAGGGATATTCTTCGATAAATAGAAAATATATGGAAAGCATTAAATAGGGTCTACCTTGAAATAAATGGCCATATCTTCGTCAAAAATTGCCCCATTTCAATTATAAAGGTGTTTTTAGAATTCACTCGATCTTTGGAACAAAACTGCATTAAAATAATTTGACTTCCGACTCATCTAAGAAGATATTAAGGGATATTCTTCGATAAATAGAAAATATATGGAAAGCATTAAATAGGGTCTACCTTGAAATAAATGGCCATATCTTCGTCAAAAATTGCCCCATTTCAATTATAAAGGTGTTTTTAGAATTCACTCAATCTTTGGAACAAAACTGCATTAAAATAATTTGACTTCCGACTCATCTAAGAAAGATATTAAGGGATATTCTTCGATAAATAGAAAATATATGGAAAGCATTAAATAGGGTCTACCTTGAAATAAATGGCCATATCTTCGTCAAAAATTGCCCCATTTCAATTATAAAGGTGTTTTTAGAATTCACTCGATCTTTGGAACAAAACTGCATTAAAATAATTTGACTTCCGACTCATCTAAGAAAGATATTAAGGGATATTCTTCGATAAATAGAAAATATATGGAAAGCATTAAATAGGGTCTACCTTGAAATAAATGGCCATATCTTCGTCAAAAATTGCCCCATTTCAATTATAAAGGTGTTTTTAGAATTCACTCGATCTTTGGAACAAAACTGCATTAAAATAATTTGACTTCCGACTCATCTAAGAAAGATATTAAGGGATATTCTTCGATAAATAGAAAATATATGGAAAGCATTAAATAGGGTCTACCTTGAAATAAATGGCCATATCTTCGTCAAAAATTGCCCCATTTCAATTATAAAGGTGTTTTTAGAATTCACTCGATCTTTGGAACAAAACTGCATTAAAATAATTTGACTTCCGACTCATCTAAGAAAGATATTAAGGGATATTCTTCGATAAATAGAAAATATATGGAAAGCATTAAATAGGGTCTACCTTGAAATAAATGGCCATATCTTCGTCAAAAATTGCCCCATTTCAATTATAAAGGTGTTTTTAGAATTCACTTGATCTTTGGAACAAAACTGCATTAAAATAATTTGACTTCCGACTCATCTAAGAAAGATATTAAGGGATATTCTTCGATAAATAGAAAATATATGGAAAGCATTAAATAGGGTCTACCTTGAAATAAATGGCCATATCTTCGTCAAAAATTGCCCCATTTCAATTATAAAGGTGTTTTTAGAATTCACTTGATCTTTGGAACAAAACTGCATTAAAATAATTTGACTTCCGACTCATCTAAGAAAGATATTAAGGGATATTCTTCGATAAATAGAAAATATATGGAAAGCATTAAATAGGGTCTACCTTGAAATAAATGGCCATATCTTCGTCAAAAATTGCCCCATTTCAATTATAAAGGTGTTTTTAGAATTCACTTGATCTTTGGAACAAAACTGCATTAAAATAATTTGACTTCCGACTCATCTAAGAAAGATATTAAGGGATATTCTTCGATAAATAGAAAATATATGGAAAGCATTAAATAGGGTCTACCTTGAAATAAATGGCCATATCTTCGTCAAAAATTGCCCCATTTCAATTATAAAGGTGTTTTTAGAATTCACTTGATCTTTGGAACAAAACTGCATTAAAATAATTTGACTTCCGACTCATCTAAGAAAGATATTAAGGGATATTCTTCGATAAATAGAAAATATATGGAAAGCATTAAATAGGGTCTACCTTGAAATAAATGGCCATATCTTCGTCAAAAATTGCCCCATTTCAATTATAAAGGTGTTTTTAGAATTCGCTTGATCTTTGGAACAAAACTGCATTAAAATAATTTGACTTCCGACTCATCTAAGAAAGATATTAAGGGATATTCTTCGATAAATAGAAAATATATGGAAAGCATTAAATAGGGTCTACCTTGAAATAAATGGCCATATCTTCGTCAAAAATTGCCCCATTTCAATTATAAAGGTGTTTTTAGAATTCACTTGATCTTTGGAACAAAACTGCATTAAAATAATTTGACTTCCGACTCATCTAAGAAAGATATTAAGGGATATTCTTCGATAAATAGAAAATATATGGAAAGCATTAAATAGGGTCTACCTTGAAATAAATGGCCATATCTTCGTCAAAAATTGCCCCATTTCAATTATAAAGGTGTTTTTAGAATTCACTTCGGATCTTTGGAACAAAACTGCATTAAAATAATTTGACTTCCGACTCATCTAAGAAAGATATTAAGGGATATTCTTCGATAAATAGAAAATATATGGAAAGCATTAAATAGGGTCTACCTTGAAATAAATGGCCATATCTTCGTCAAAAATTGCCCCATTTCAATTATAAAGGTGTTTTTAGAATTCACTTGATCTTTGGAACAAAACTGCATTAAAATAATTTGACTTCCGACTCATCTAAGAAAGATATTAAGGGATATTCTTCGATAAATAGAAAATATATGGAAAGCATTAAATAGGGTCTACCTTGAAATAAATGGCCATATCTTCGTCAAAAATTGCCCCATTTCAATTATAAAGGTGTTTTTAGAATTCACTTCGATCTTTGGAACAAAACTGCATTAAAATAATTTGACTTCCGACTCATCTAAGAAAGATATTAAGGGATATTCTTCGATAAATAGAAAATATATGGAAAGCATTAAATAGGGTCTACCTTGGAAATAAATGGCCATATCTTCGTCAAAAATTGCCCCATTTCAATTATAAAGGTGTTTTTAGAATTCACTCGATCTTTGGAACAAAACTGCATTAAAATAATTTGACTTCCGACTCATCTAAGAAAGATATTAAGGGATATTCTTCGATAAATAGAAAATATATGGAAAGCATTAAATAGGGTCTACCTTGAAATAAATGGCCATATCTTCGTCAAAAATTGCCCCATTTCAATTATAAAGGTGTTTTTAGAATTCACTCGATCTTTGGAACAAAACTGCATTAAAATAATTTGACTTCCGACTCATCTAAGAAAGATATTAAGGGATATTCTTCGATAAATAGAAAATATATGGAAAGCATTAAATAGGGTCTACCTTGAAATAAATGGCCATATCTTCGTCAAAAATTGCCCCATTTCAATTATAAAGGTGTTTTTAGAATTCACTCGATCTTTGGAACAAAACTGCATTAAAATAATTTGACTTCCGACTCATCTAAGAAAGATATTAAGGGATATTCTTCGATAAATAGAAAATATATGGAAAGCATTAAATAGGGTCTACCTTGAAATAAATGGCCATATCTTCGTCAAAAATTGCCCCATTTCAATTATAAAGGTGTTTTTAGAATTCACTCGATCTTTGGAACAAAACTGCATTAAAATAATTTGACTTCCGACTCATCTAAGAAAGATATTAAGGGATATTCTTCGATAAATAGAAAATATATGGAAAGCATTAAATAGGGTCTACCTTGAAATAAATGGCCATATCTTCGTCAAAAATTGCCCCATTTCAATTATAAAGGTGTTTTTAGAATTCACTCGATCTTTGGAACAAAACTGCATTAAAATAATTTGACTTCCGACTCATCTAAGAAAGATATTAAGGGATATTCTTCGATAAATAGAAAATATATGGAAAGCATTAAATAGGGTCTACCTTGAAATAAATGGCCATATCTTCGTCAAAAATTGCCCCATTTCAATTATAAAGGTGTTTTTTAGAATTCACTCGATCTTTGGAACAAAACTGCATTAAAATAATTTGACTTCCGACTCATCTAAGAAAGATATTAAGGGATATTCTTCGATAAATAGAAAATATATGGAAAGCATTAAATAGGGTCTACCTTGAAATAAATGGCCATATCTTCGTCAAAAATTGCCCCATTTCAATTATAAAGGTGTTTTTTAGAATTCACTTGATCTTTGGAACAAAACTGCATTAAAATAATTTGACTTCCGACTCATCTAAGAAAGATATTAAGGGATATTCTTCGATAAATAGAAAATATATGGAAAGCATTAAATAGGGTCTACCTTGAAATAAATGGCCATATCTTCGTCAAAAATTGCCCCATTTCAATTATAAAGGTGTTTTTAGAATTCACTCGATCTTTGGAACAAAACTGCATTAAAATAATTTGACTTCCGACTCATCTAAGAAAGATATTAAGGGATATTCTTCGATAAATAGAAAATATATGGAAAGCATTAAATAGGGTCTACCTTGAAATAAATGGCCATATCTTCGTCAAAAATTGCCCCATTTCAATTATAAAGGTGTTTTTAGAATTCACTTGATCTTTGGAACAAAACTGCATTAAAATAATTTGACTTCCGACTCATCTAAGAAAGATATTAAGGGATATTCTTCGATAAATAGAAAATATATGGAAAGCATTAAATAGGGTCTACCTTGAAATAAATGGCCATATCTTCGTCAAAAATTGCCCCATTTCAATTATAAAGGTGTTTTTAGAATTCGCTCGATCTTTGGAACAAAACTGCATTAAAATAATTTGACTTCCGACTCATCTAAGAAAGATATTAAGGGATATTCTTCGATAAATAGAAAATATATGGAAAGCATTAAATAGGGTCTACCTTGAAATAAATGGCCATATCTTCGTCAAAAATTGCCCCATTTCAATTATAAAGGTGTTTTTAAATTCACTCGATCTTTGGAACAAAACTGCATTAAAATAATTTGACTTCCGACTCATCTAAGAAAGATATTAAGGGATATTCTTCGATAAATAGAAAATATATG
>NW_025062595.1:0-28817 GCF_018153295.1 Drosophila grimshawi | reverse complement strand
AACATTATGAAGCCCTTTTTATATATTTTTACTCTGCATCAAAAGCTGAAAATATGTAGTCTCGAAGTCATTTCGAGAAATTGACGTTTTAAGTTTCTGTTTCCAAATTCAAATGGATTTATCTTCGCCAATAATTGTCAGAAGTTAGAATTTCTTTCAACATTATGAAGCCCTTTTTTATATATTTTGATTCTGCATCAAAAGCTGAAAATATGTAGTTTCGAAGTCATTTCGAGAAATTGACGTTTTAAGTTTCTGTTTCCAAATTCAAACGGATGTATCTTCGCCAATAATTGTCAGAAGTTAGAATTTCTTTCAACATTATGAAGCCCTTTTTATATATTTTGATTCTGCATCAAAAGCTGAAAATATGTAGTCTCGAAGTCATTTCGAGAAATTGACGTTTTAAGTTTCTGTTTCCAAATTCAAACGGATGTATCTTCGCCAATAATTGTCAGATCTAGAATTTCTGTCAACATTATGAAGCCCTTTTTATATATTTTTACTCTGCATCAAAAGCTGAAAATATGTAGTCTCGAAGTCATTTCGAGAAATTGATGTTTAAAGTTTATGTTTCCAAATTCAAACGGATGTATCTTCGCCAATAATTGTCAGAAGTTAGAATTTCTTTCAACATTATGAAGCCCTTTTATATATTTTGACCCTGCATCAAAAGCTGAAAATATGTAGTCTCGAAGTCATTTCGAGAAATTGACGTTTTAAGTTTCTGTTTCCAAATTCAAACGGATGTATCTTCGCCAATAATTTTCAGAAGTTAGAATTTCTTTCAACATTATGAAGCCCTTTTTATATATTTTGATTCTACATCAAAAGCTGAAAATATGTAGTCTCGAAGTCATTTCGAGATATTGGCGGTTTAAGTTTCTTTTCCCAAATTCAAACGGATGTATCTTCGCCAATAATTGTCAGAAGTTAGAATTTCTTTCAACATTATGAACCCCTTTTTATATATTTTGACTCTGCATCAAAAGCTGAAAATATGTAGTCTCGAAGTCATTTCGAGAAATTGACGTTTTAAGTTTCTGTTTCCAAATTCAAACGGATGTATCTTCGCCAATAATTGTCAGAAGTTAGAATTTCTTTCAACATTATGAAGCCCTTTTTATATATTTTGACTCTGCATCAAAAGCTGAAAATATGTGGTAGCGAAGTCATTTCGAGAAATTGACGTTTTAAGTTTCTGTTTCCAAATTCAAACGGATGTATCTTCGCCAATAATTGTCAGAAGTTAGAATTTCTTTCAACATTATGAAGCCCTTTTTATATATTTTGGACTCTGCTTCAAAAAGCTGAAAATATGTAGTCTCGAAGTCATTTCGAGAAATTGACGTTTTAAGTTTCTGTTTCCAAATTCAAACGGATGTATCTTCGCCAATAATTGTCAGAAGCTAGAATTTCTGTCAACATTATGAAGCCCTTTTTATATATTTTTACTCTGCATCAAAAGCTGAAAATATGTAGTCTCGAAGTCATTTCGAGAAATTGACGTTTTAAGTTTATGTTTCCAAATTCAAACGGATGTATCTTCGCCAATAATTGTCAGAAGTTAGAATTTCTTTCAACATTATGAAGCCCTTTTTATATATTTTGACCCTGCATCAAAAGCTGAAAATATGTAGTCTCGAAGTCATTTCGAGAAATTGACGTTTTAAGTTTCTGTTTCCAAATTCAAACGGATGTATCTTCGCCAATAATTTTCAGAAGTTAGAATTTCTTTCAACATTATGAAGCCCTTTTTATATATTTTGATTCTGCATCAAAAGCTGAAAATATGTAGTCTCGAAGTCATTTCGAGATATTGGCGGTTTAAGTTTCTGTTTCCAAATTCAAACGGATGTATCTTCGCCAATAATTGTCAGAAGTTAGAATTTCTTTCAACATTATGAAGCCCTTTTTATATATTTTGACCCTGCATCAAAAGCTGAAAATATGTAGTCTCGAAGTCATTTCGAGAAATTGACGTTTTAAGTTTCTGTTTCCAAATTCAAACGGATGTATCTTCGCCAATAATTGTCAGAAGTTAGAATTTCTTTCAACATTATGAAGCCCTTTTTATATATTTTGATTCTGCATCAAAAGCTGAAAATATGTAGTAGCGAAGTCATTTCGAGAAATTGACGTTTTAAGTTTCGGTTTCCAAATTCAAACGGATGTTTCTTCGCTAATAATTGTCAGAAGTTAGAATTTCTTTCAACATTATGAAGCCCTTTTTATATATTTTGACTCTGCTTCAAAAGCTGAAAATATGTAGTCGCGAAGTCATTTCGAGAAATTGACGTTTTAAGTTTCTGTTTCCAAATTCAAACGGATGTATCTTCGCCAATAATTGTCAGAAGTTAGAATTTCTTTCAACATTATGAAGCCCTTTTTATATATTTTGACTCTGCATCAAAAGCTGAAAATATGTAGTCTCGAAGTCATTTCGAGAAATTGACGTTTTAAGTTTCTGTTTCCAAATTCAAACGGATGTATCTTCGCCAATAATTGTCAGAAGTTAGAATTTCTTTCAACATTATGAACCCCTTTTTATATATTTTGATTCTGCATCAAAAGCTGAAAATATGTAGTCTCGAAGTCATTTCGAGAAATTGACGTTTTAAGTTTCTGTTTCCAAATTCAAACGGATGTATCTTCGCCAATAATTGTCAGAAGTTAGAATTTCTTTCAACATTATGAAGCCCTTTTTATATATTTTGACCCTGCATCAAAAGCTGACAATATGTAGTCTCGAAGTCATTTCGAGAAATTGACGTCTTAAGTTTCTGTTTCCAAATTCAAACGGATGTATCTTCGCCAATAATTGTCAGAAGTTAGAGTTTCTTTCAACATTATGAAGCCCTTTTTATATATTTTGACTCTGCATCAAAAGCTGAAAATATGTAGTCTCGAAGTCATTTCGAGAAATTGACGTTTTAAGTTTCTGTTTCCAAATTCAAACGGATGTATCTTCGCCAATAATTGTCAGAAGTTAGAATTTCTTTCAACATTATGAAGCCCTTTTTATATATTTTGACTCTGCTTCAAAAGCTGAAAATATGTAGTCTCGAAGTCATTTCGAGAAATTGACGTTTTAAGTTTCTGTTTCCAAATTCAAACGGATGTATCTTCGTCAATAATTGTCAGAAGTTAGAATTTCTTTCAACATTATGAAGCCCTTTTTATATATTTTGATTCTGCATCAAAAGCTGAAAATATGTAGTCGCGAAGTCATTTCGAGAAATTGACGTTTTAAGTTTCTGTTTCCAAATTCAAACGGATGTATCTTCGCCAATAATTGTCAGCAGTTAGAATTTCTTTCAACATTATGAAGCCCTTTTTATATATTTTGACTCTGCATCAAAAGCTGAAAATATGTAGTCTCGAAGTCATTTCGAGAAATTGACGTTTTAAGTTTCTGTTTCCAAATTCAAACGGATGTATCTTCGCCAATAATTGTCAGAAGTTAGAATTTCTTTCAACATTATGAACCCCTTTTCATATATTTTGATTCTGCATCAAAAGCTGAAAATATGTAGTCTCGTAGTCATTTCGAGAAATTGACGTTTTAAGTTTCTGTTTCCAAATTCAAACGGATGTATCTTCGCCAATAATTGTCAGAAGTTAGAATTTCTTTCAACATTATGAAGCCCTTTTTGTATATTTTGACTCTGCATCAAAAGCTGAAAATATGTAGTCTCGAAGTCATTTCGAGAAATTGACGTTTTAAGTTTCTGTTTCCAAATTCAAACGGATGTATCTTCGCCAATAATTGTCAGAAGTTAGAATTTCTTTCAACATTATGAAGCCCTTTTTATATATTTTGATTCTGCATCAAAAGCTGAAAATATGTAGTAGCGAAGTCATTTCGAGAAATTGACGTTTTAAGTTTCGGTTTCCAAATTCAAACGGATGTTTCTTCGCTAATAATTGTCAGAAGTTAGAATTTCTTTCAACATTATGAAGCCCTTTTTATATATTTTGACTCTGCTTCAAAAGCTGAAAATATGTAGTCGCGAAGTCATTTCGAGAAATTGACGTTTTAAGTTTCTGTTTCCAAATTCAAACGGATGTATCTTCGCCAATAATTGTCAGAAGTTAGAATTTCTTTCAACATTATGAACCCCTTTTCATATATTTTGATTCTGCATCAAAAGCTGAAAATATGTAGTCTCGTAGTCATTTCGAGAAATTGACGTTTTAAGTTTCTGTTTCCAAATTCAAACGGATGTATCTTCGCCAATAATTGTCAGAAGTTAGAATTTCTTTCAACATTATGAAGCCCTTTTTATATATTTTGACCCTGCATCAAAAGCTGAAAATATGTAGTCGCGAAGTCATTTCGAGAAATTGACGTCTTAAGTTTCTGTTTCAAATTCAAACGGATGTATCTTTGCCAATAATTGTCAGAAGTTAGAGTTTCTTTCAACATTATGAAGCCCTTTTTATATATTTTGACTCTGCTTCAAAAGCTGAAAATATGTAGTCTCGAAGTCATTTCGAGAAATTGACGTTTTAAGTTTCTGTTTCCAAATTCAAACGGATGTATCTTCGCCAATAATTGTCAGAAGTTAGAATTTCTTTCAACATTATGAAGCCCTTTTTATATATTTTGACTCTGCATCAAAAGCTGAAAATATGTAGTCTCGAAGTCATTTCGAGAAATTGACGTTTTAAGTTTCTGTTTCCAAATTCAAACGGATGTATCTTCGTCAATAATTGTCAGAAGTTAGAATTTCTTTCAACATTATGAAGCCCTTTTTATATATTTTGATTCTGCATCAAAAGCTGAAAATATGTAGTCGCGAAGTCATTTCGAGAAATTGACGTTTTAAGTTTCTGTTTCCAAATTCAAACGGATGTATCTTCGCCAATAATTGTCAGCAGTTAGAATTTCTTTCAACATTATGAAGCCCTTTTTATATATTTTGACTCTGCATCAAAAGCTGAAAATATGTAGTCTCGAAGTCATTTCGAGAAATTTACGTTTTAAGTTTCTGTTTCCAAATTCAAACGGATGTATCTTCGCCAATAATTGTCAGAAGTTAGAATTTCTTTCAACATTATGAACCCCTTTTCATATATTTTGATTCTGCATCAAAAGCTGAAAATATGTAGTCTCGTAGTCATTTCGAGAAATTGACGTTTTAAGTTTCTGTTTCCAAATTCAAACGGATGTATCTTCGCCAATAATTGTCAGAAGTTAGAATTTCTTTCAACATTATGAAGCCCTTTTTATATATTTTGACCCTGCATCAAAAGCTGAAAATATGTAGTCGCGAAGTCATTTCGAGAAATTGACGTCTTAAGTTTCTGTTTCCAAATTCAAACGGATGTATCTTTGCCAATAATTGTCAGAAGTTAGAGTTTCTTTCAACATTATGAAGCCCTTTTTATATATTTTGACTCTGCTTCAAAAGCTGAAAATATGTAGTCTCGAAGTCATTTCGAGAAATTGACGTTTTAAGTTTCTGTTTCCAAATTCAAACGGATGTATCTTCGTCAATAATTGTCAGAAGTTAGAATTTCTTTCAACATTATGAAGCCCTTTTTATATATTTTGATTCTGCATCAAAAGCTGAAAATATGTTGTCTCGAAGTCATTTCGAGAAATCGGCGTTTCAAGTCTCTGTTTCCGAACTCAAACGGATGTATCTTCGCCAATAATTGTCAGAAGTTAGAATTTCTTTCAACATTATGAAGCCCTTTTTATATATTTTGATTCTGCATCAAAAGCTGAAAATATGTAGTCTGGAAGTCATTTCGAGAAATTGACGTTTTAAGTTTCTGTTTCCAAATTCAAACGGATGTATCTTCGCCAATAATTGTCAGAAGTTAGAATTTCTTTCAACATTATGAAGCCCGTTTTATATATTTTGATTCTGCATCAAAAGCTGAAAATATGTAGTCTCGAAGTCATTTCGAGAAATTGACGTTTTAAGTTTCTGTTTCCAAATTCAAACGGATGTATCTTCGCCAATAATTGTCAGAAGTCAGAATTTCTTTCAACATTATGAAGCCCTTTTTATATATTTTGACTCTGCTTCAAAAGCTGAAAATATGTAGTCTCGAAGTCATTTCGAGAAATTGACGTTTTAAGTTTCTGTTTCCAAATTCAAACGGATGTATCTTCGCCAATAATTGTCAGAAGTTAGAATTTCTTTCCACATTATGAAGCCCTTTTTATATATTTTGATTCTGCATCAAAAGCTGAAAATATGTAGTCTCGAAGTCATTTCGAGAAATCGACGTTTTAAGTTTCTGTTTCCAAATTCAAACGGATGTATCTTCGCCAATAATTGTCAGAAGTCAGAATTTCTTTCAACATTATGAAGCCCTTTTTATATATTTTGACTCTGCTTCAAAAGCTGAAAACATGTAGTCTCGAAGTCATTTCGAGAAATTGACGTTTTAAGTTTCTGTTTCCAAATTCAAACGGATGTATCTTCGCCAATGATTGTCAGAATTTAGAATTTCTTTCAACATTATGAACCCCTTTTTATATATTTTGATTCTGCATCAAAAGCTGAAAATATGTAGTCTCGAAGTCATTTCGAGATATTGGCGGTTTAAGTTTCTTTTCCCAAATTCAAACGGATGAATCTTCGCCAATAATTGTCAGAAGTCAGAATTTCTTTCAACATTATGAAGCCCTTTTTATATATTTTGACTCTGCATCAAAAGCTGAAAATATGTAGTCGCGAAGTCATTTCGAGAAATTGACGTTTTAAGTTTCGGTTTCCAAATTCAAACGGATGTATCTTCGCCAATAATTGTCAGCAGTTAGAATTTCTTTCAACATTATGAAGCCCTTTTTATATATTTTGATTCTGCATCAAAAGCTGAAAATATGTAGTCTTGAAGTCATTTCGAGAAATTGACGTTGTAAGTTTCTGTTTCCAAATTCAAACGGATGTATCTTCGCCAATAATTGTCAGAAGTTAGAATTTCTTTCAACATTATGAAGCCCTTTTTATATATTTTGACTCTGCGTCAAAAGCTGAAAATATGTAGTCTCGAAGTTATTTCGAGAAATTGACGTTTTAAGTTTCTGTTTCCAAATTCAAACGGATGTATCTTCGCCAATAATTGTCAGAAGTTAGAATTTCTTTCAACATTATGAAGCCCTTTTTATATATTTTGACTCTGCATCACAAGCTGAAAATATGTAGTCTCGAAGTCATTTCGAAAATCGACGTTTTAAGTTTCTGTTTCCAAATTCAAACGGATGTATCTTCGCCAATAATTGTCAGAAGTTAGAATTTCTTTCAACATTATGAAGCCCGTTTTATATATTTTGATTCTGCATCAAAAGCTGAAAATATGTAGTCTCGAAGTCATTTCGAGAAATTGACGTCTTAAGATTCTGTTTCCAAATTCAAACGGATGTATCTTCGCCAATAATTGTCAGAAGTTAGAATTTCTTTCAACATTATGAAGCCCTTTTTATATATTTTGATTCTGCATCAAAAGCTGAAAATATGTAGTCTCGAAGTCATTTCGAGAAATTGACGTTTTAAGTTTCTGTTTCCAAATTCAAACGGATGTATCTTCGCCAATAATTGTCAGAAGTTAGAATTTCTTTCAACATTATGAAGCCTTTTTATATATTTTGACTCTGCATCAAAAGCTGAAAATATGTAGTCTCGAAGTCATTTCGAGAAATTGACGTTTTAAGTTTCTGTTTCCAAATTCAAACGGATGTATCTTCGCCAATAATTTTCAGAAGTTAGAATTTCTTTCAACATTATGAAGCCCTTTTTATATATTTTGATTCTGCATCAAAAGCTGAAAATATGTTGTCTCGAAGTCATTTCGAGAAATCGACGTTTTAAGTCTCTGTTTCCAAATTCAAACGGATGTATCTTCGCCAATAATTGTCAGAAGTTAGAATTTCTTTCAACATTATGAAGCCCTTTTTATATATTTTGATTCTGCATCAAAAGCTGAAAATATGTAGTCTGGAAGTCATTTCGAGAAATTGACGTTTTAAGTTTCTGTTTCCAAATTCAAACGGATGTATCTTCGCCAATAATTGTCAGAAGTTAGAATTTCTTTCAACATTATGAAGCCCTTTTTATATATTTTGACTCTGCATCAAAAGCTGAAAATATGTAGTCTCGAAATCATTTCGAGAAATTGACGTTTTAAGTTTCTGTTTCCAAATTCAAACGGATGTATCTTCGCCAATAATTGTCAGAAGTTAGAATTTCTTTCAACATTATGAACCCCTTTTTATATATTTTGATTCTGCATCAAAAGCTGAAAATATGTAGTCTCGAAGTCATTTCGAGATATTGGCGGTTTAAGTTTCTGTTCCCAAATTCAAACGGATGTATCTTCGCCAATAATTGTCAGAAGTCAGAATTTCTTTCAACATTATGAAGCCCTTTTTATATATTTTGACTCTGCATCAAAAGCTGAAAATATGTAGTCGCGAAGTCATTTCGAGAAATTGACGTTTTAAGTTTCGGTTTCCAAATTCAACCGGATGTATCTTCGCCAATAATTGTCAGCAGTTAGAATTTCTTTCAACATTATGAAGCCCTTTTTATATATTTTGATTCTGCATCAAAAGCTGAAAATATGTAGTCTTGAAGTCATTTCGAGAAATTGACGTTTTAAGTTTCTGTTTCCAAATTCAAACGGATGTATCTTCGCCAATAATTCTCAGAAGTTAGAAATTCTTTCAACATTATGAAGCCCTTTTTATATATTTTGATTCTGCATCAAAAGCTGAAAATATGTAGTCTCGAAGTCATTTCGAGAAATTGACGTTTTAAGTTTCTGTTTCCAAATTCAAACGGATGTATCTTCGCCAATAATTGTCAGAAGCTAGAATTTCTGTCAACATTATGAAGCCCTTTTTATATATTTTTACTCTGCATCAAAAGCTGAAAATATGTAGTCTCGAAGTCATTTCAAGAAATCGATGTTTTAAGTTTCTGTTTCCAAATTCAAATGGATGTATCTTCGCCAATAATTGTCAGAAGTTAGAATTTCTTTCAACATTATGAAGCCCTTTTTATATATTTTGATTCTGCATCAAAAGCTGAAAATATGTAGTCTCAAAGTCATTTCGAGAAATTGACGTTTTAAGTCTCTGTTTCCAAATTCAAACGGATGTATCTTCGCAAATAATTGTCAGAAGTCAGAATTTCTTTCAACATTATGAAGCCCTTTTTATATATTTTGATTCTGCATCAAAAGTTGAAAATATGTAGTCTCGAAGTCATTTCGAGATATTGGCGTTTTAAGTTTATTTTCCCAAATTCAAACGGGATGTATCTTCGCCAATAATTGTCAGAAGTCAGAATTTCTTTCAACATTATGAAGCCCTTTTTTATATATTTTGATTCTGCATCAAAAGCTGAAAATATGTAGTCTCGAAGTCATTTCGAGAAATTGACGTTTTAAGTTTCTATTTCCAAATTCAAACGGATGTATCTTCGCCAATAATTGTCAGAAGTCAGAATTTCTTTCAACATTATGAAGCCCTTTTTATGTATTTTGACTGTGCATCAAAAGCTGAAAATATGTAGTCGCGAAGTCATTTCGAGAAATTGAAGTTTTAAGTGTCTGTTTCCAAATTCAAACGGATGTATCTTCGCCAATAATTGTCAGAAGTTAGAATTTCTTTCAACATTATGAAGCCCTTTTTATATATTTTGAAATAAATAAATTTATTTTTATTTTTTTTTTTTTTTTTTTTTTTTTTTTTTTTTTTTTTTTTAATTTTTAAAAATTGTTTTTTTTGTATTTTTTTTTAATTTTTTAGTTTTTTTTTATTTTTTTAACCCCTTTTTTTTTTTTTTTTTTTTTTCTTTAAAGGTGGAAAATTTTTGTTTTCTAGTTCTTTTTGAGATATTGGCGTTTTAAGTTTATTTTCCCAAATTCAAACGGATGTATCTTCGCCAATAATTTTTAAAAATTAAAATTTTTTTTAAACATTATAAACCCTTTTTATATATTTTGACTCTGCATCAAAAGCTGAAAATATGTAGTCGCGAAGTCATTTCGAGAAATTGACGTTTTAAGTTTCTGTTTCCAAATTCAAACGGATGTATCTTCGCCAATAATTGTCAGAAGTTAGAATTTCTTTCAACATTATGAAGCCCTTTTTATATATTTTGATTCTGCATCAAAAGCTGAAAATATGTAGTCTCGAAGTCATTTCGAGAAATTGACGTTTTAAGTTTCGGTTTCCAAATTCAAACGGATGTATCTTCGCCAATAATTGTCAGAATTAAGTTAGAATTTCTTTCAACATTATGAAGCCATTTTTATATATTTTGATTCTGCATCAAAAGCTGAAAATATGTAGTCGCGAAATCATTTCGAGAAATCGACGTTTTAAGTCTCTGTTTCCAAATTCAAACGCAGGTATCTTCGCCAATAATTGTCAGAAGTTAGAATTTATTTCAACATTATGAAGCCCTTTTTATATATTTTGATTCTGCATCAAAAGCTGAAAATATGTAGTCTCGAAGTCATTTCGAGAATTTGACGTTTTAAGTTTCTGTTTCCAAATTCAAACGGATGTATCTTCGCCAATAATTGTCAGAAGTTAGAATTTCTTTCAACATTATGAACCCCCTTTTTATATATTTTGATTCTGCATCAAAAGCTGAAAATATGTAGTCTCGAAGTCATTTCGAGATATTGGCGGTTTAAGTTTCTGTTCCCAAATTCAAACGGATGTATCTTCGCCAATAATTGTCAGAAGTCAGAATTTCTTTCAACATTATGAAGCCCTTTTTATATATTTTGACTCTGCATCAAAAGCTGAAAATATGTAGTCGCGAAGTCATTTCGAGAAATTGACGTTTTAAGTTTCGGTTTCCAAATTCAACCGGATGTATCTTCGCCAATAATTGTCAGCAGTTAGAATTTCTTTCAACATTATGAAGCCCTTTTTATATATTTTGATTCTGCATCAAAAGCTGAAAATATGTAGTCTTGAAGTCATTTCGAGAAATTGACGTTTTAAGTTTCTGTTTCCAAATTCAAACGGATGTATCTTCGCCAATAATTCTCAGAAGTTAGAAATTCTTTCAACATTATGAAGCCCTTTTTATATATTTTGATTCTGCATCAAAAGCTGAAAATATGTAGTCGCGAAGTCATTTCGAGAAATTGACGTTTTAAGTTTCTGTTTCCAAATTCAAACGGATGTATCTTCGCCAATAATTGTCAGAAGCTAGAATTTCTGTCAACATTATGAAGCCCTTTTTATATATTTTTACTCTGCATCAAAAGCTGAAAATATGTAGTCTCGAAGTCATTTCGAGAAATCGATGTTTTAAGTTTCTGTTTCCAAATTCAAACGGATGTATCTTCGCCAATAATTGTCAGAAGTTAGAATTTCTTTCAACATTATGAAGCCCTTTTTATATATTTTGATTCTGCATCAAAAGCTGAAAATATGTAGTCTCAAAGTCATTTCGAGAAATTGACGTTTTAAGTTTCTGTTTCCAAATTCAAACGGATGTATCTTCGCAAATAATTGTCAGCAGTTAGAATTTTTTTCAACATTATGAACCCCTTTTTATATATTTTGATTCTGCATCAAAAGCTGAAAATATGTAGTCTCGAAGTCATTTCGAGATATTGGCGTTTTAAGTTTATTTTCCCAAATTCAAACGGATGTATCTTCGCCAATAATTGTCAGAAGTTAGAATTTCTTTCAACATTATGAAGCCCTTTTTATATATTTTGATTCTGCATCAAAAGCTGAAAATATGTAGTCTCGAAGTCATTCGCGAAATTGACGTTTTAAGTTTCTATTTCCAAATTCCAACGGATGTATCTTCCGCCAATATTTGTCAGAAGTTAGAATTTCTTTCAACATTATGAAAGCCCTTTCTATATATTTTGACTGTGCATCAAAAGCTGAAAATATGTAGTCTCGAAGTCATTTCGAGAAATTGACGTTTTAAGTTTCTGTTTCCAAATTCAAATGGATGTATCTTCGCCAATAATTGTCAGAAGTTAGAATTTCTTTCAACATTATGAAGCCCTTTTTATATATTTTGACTATGCATCAAAAGCTGAAAATATGTAGTCTCAAAGTCATTTCGCGAAATTGACGTTTTAAGTTTCTGTTTCCAAATTCAAACGGATGTATCTTCGCCAATAATTGTCAGAAGTTAGAATTTCTTGCAACATTATGAACCCCTTTTTATACATTTTGATTCTGCATCAAAAGCTGAAAATATGTAGTCTCGAAGTCATTTCGAGATATTGGCGTTTTAAGTTTATTTTTCCAAATTCAAACGGATGTATCTTCGCCAATAATTGTCAGAAGTCAGAATTGCTTTCAACATTATGAAGCCCTTTTTATATATTTTGACTCTGCATCAAAAGCTGAAAATATGTAGTCGCGAAGTCATTTCGAGAAATTGACGTTTTAAGTTTCTGTTTCCAAATTCAAACGGATGTATCTTCGCCAATAATTGTCAGAAGTTAGAATTTCTTTCAACATTATGAAGCCCTTTTTATATATTTTGACTCTGCATCAAAAGCTGAAAATATGTAGTCGCGAAGTCATTTCGAGAAATTGACGTTTTAAGTTTCGGTTTCCAAATTCAAACGGATGTATCTTCGCCAATAATTGTCAGAAATTAGAATTTCTTTCCACATTATGAAGCCCTTTTTATATATGTTGATTCTGCATCAAAAGCTGAAAATATGTAGTCTCGAAGTCATTTCGAGAAATTGACGTTTAAAGTTTCTGTTTCCAAATTCAAACGGATGTATCTTCGTCAATAATTGTCAGAAGTTAGAATTTCTTTCAACATTATGAAGCAATTTTTATATATTTTGATTCTGCATCAAAAGCTGAAAATATGTAGTCGCGAAATCATTTCGAGAAATCGACGTTTTAAGTCTCTGTTTCCAAATTCAAACGGATGTATCTTCGGCAATAATTGTCAGAAGTTAGAATTTATTTCAACATTATGAAGCCCTTTTTATATATTTTGACTGTGCATCAAAAGCTGAAAATATGTAGTCTCGAAGTCATTTCGAGAATTTGACATTTTAAGTTTCTGTTTCCAAATTCAAACGGGATGTATCTTCGCCAATAATTGTCAGAAGTTAGAATTTCTTTCAACATTATGAAGCCCTTTTTATATATTTTGATTCTGCATCAAAAGCTGAAAATATGTAGTCTCGAAGTCATTTCGAGATATTGGCGGTTTAAGTTTCTTTTCCCAAATTCAAACGGATGTATCTTCGCCAATAATTGTCAGAAGTCAGAATTTCTTTCAACATTATGAAGCCCTTTTTATATATTTTGACTCTGCATCAAAAGCTGAAAATATGTAGTCTCGAAGTCATTTCGAGAAATTGTCGTTTTAAGTTTCGGTTTACAAATTCAACCGGATGTATCTTCGCCAATAATTGTCAGCAGTTAGAGTTTCTTTCAACATTATGAAGCCCTTTATATATATTTTGATTCTGCATCAAAAGCTGAAAATATGTAGTCTCGAAGTCATTTCGAGAAATTGACGTTTTAAGTTTCTGTTTCCAAATTCAAACGGATGTATCTTCGCCAATAATTGTCAGAAGTTAGAATTTCTTTCAACATTATGAAGCCCTTTTTATATATTTTGACCCTACATCAAAAGCTGAAAATATGTAGTCTCGAAGTCATTTCGAGAAATTGACGTTTTAAGTTTCTGTTTCCAAATTCAAACGGATGTATCTTCGCCAATAATTGTCAGAAGTTAGAATTTCTTTCAACATTATGAAGCCCTTTTTATATATTTTGACTCTGCATCAAAAGCTGAAAATATGTAGTCTCGAAGTCATTTCGAGAAATTGACGTTTTAAGTTTCTGTTTCCAAATTCAAACGGATGTATCTTCGCCAATAATTGTCAGAAGTTAGAATTTCTTTCAACATTATGAAGCCCTTTTTATATATTTTGATTCTGCATCAAAAGCTGAAAATATGTAGTCTCGAAGTCATTTCGAGAAATTGACGTTTTAAGTTTCTATTTCCAAATTCAAACGGATGTATCTTCGCCAATAATTGTCAGAAGTTAGAATTTCTTTCAACATTATGAAGCCCTTTTATATATTTTGATTCTGCATCAAAAGCTGAAAATATGTAGTCTCGATGTCATTTCAAGAAATCGATGTTTTAAGTTTCTATTTCCAAATTCAAATGGATGTATCTTCGCCAATAATTGTCAGAAGTTAGAATTTCTTTCAACATTATGAAGCCCTTTTTATATATTTTGATTCTGCATCAAAAGCTGAAAATATGTAGTCTCGAAGTCATTTCGAGAAATTGACGTTTTAAGTCTCTGTTTCCAAATTCAAACGGATGTATCTTCGCAAATAATTGTCAGAAGTTAGAATTTCTTTCAACATTATGAACCCCTTTTTATATATTTTGATTCTGCATCAAAAGCTGAAAATATGTAGTCTTGAAGTCATTTCGAGATATTGGCGTTTTAAGTTTATTTTCCCAAATTCAAACGGATGTATCTTCGCCAATAATTGTCAGAAGTCAGAATTTCTTTCAACATTATGAAGCCCTTTTTATATATTTTGATTCTGCATCAAAAGCTGAAAATATGTAGTCTCGAAGTCATTTCGAGAAATTGACGTTTTAAGTTTCTATTTCCAAATTCAAACGGATGTATCTTCGCCAATAATTGTCAGAAGTTAGAATTTCTTTCAACATTATGAAGCCCTTTTTATATATTTTGACTGTGCATCAAAAGCTGAAAATATGTAGTCTCGAAGTCATTTCGAGAAATTTACGTTTTAAGTTTCTGTTTCCAAATTCAAACGGATGTATCTTCGCCAATAATTGTCAGAAGTTAGAATTTTTTCAAACATTTATGAAGCCCTTTTTATATATTTTGACTATGCATCAAAAACTGAAAATATGTAGTCTTGAAGTCATTTCGAGAAATTGACGTTTTAAGTTTCTGTTTCCAAATTCAAACGGATGTATCTTCGCAAATAATTGTCAGAAGTTAGGATATCTTGCAACATTATGAACCCCTTTTTATATATTTTGATTCTGCATCAAAAGCTGAAAATATGTAGTCTCGAAGTCATTTCGAGATATTGGCGTTTTAAGTTTATTTTCCCAAATTCAAACGGATGTATCTTCGCCAATAATTGTCAGAAGTTAGAATTTCTTTCAACATTATGAAGCCCTTTTTATATATTTTGACTCTGCATCAAAAGCTGAAAATATGTAGTCGCGAAGTCATTTCGAGAAATTGACGTTTTAAGTTTCGGTTTCCAAATTCAAACGGATGTATCTTCGCCAATAATTGTCAGAAGTTAGAATTTCTTTCAACATTATGAAGCCCTTTTTATATATTTTGATTCTGCATCAAAAGCTGAAAATATGTAGTCGCGAAGTCATTTCGAGAAATTGACGTTTCAAGTTTCTGTTTCCAAATTCAAACGGATGTATCTTCGTCAATAATTGTCAGAAGTTAGAATTTCTTTCAACATTATGAAGCCCTTTTTATATATTTTGACTGTGCATCAAAAGCTGAAAATATGTAGTCTCGAAGTCATTTCGAGAAATTGACGTTTTAAGTTTCTGTTTCCAAATTCAAACGGATGTATCTTCGCCAATAATTGTCAGAAGTTAGAATTTCTTTCAACATTATGAAGCCCTTTTTATATATTTTGACTGTGCATCAAAAGCTGAAAATATGTAGTCTCGAAGTCATTTCGAGAAATCGACGTTTTAAGTTTCTGTTTCCAAATTCAAATGGATGTATCTTCGCCAATAATTGTCAGAAGTTTGAATTTCTTTCAACATTATGAAGCCCTTTTTATATATTTTGACTATGCATCAAAAGCTGAAAATATGTAGTCTCGAAGTCATTTCGAGAAATTGACGTTTTAAGTTTCGGTTTCCAAATTCAAACGGATGTATCTTCGCCAATAATTGTCAGAAGTTAGAATTTCTATCAACATTATGAAGCCCTTTTTATATATTTTGACTGTGCATCAAAAGCTGAAAATATGTAGTCTCGAAGTCATTTCGAGAAATTGACGTTTTAAGTTTCTGTTTCCAAATTCAAATGGATGTATCTTCGCCAATAATTGTCAGAAGTTAGAATTTCTTTCAACATTATGAAGCCCTTTTTATATATTTTGCCTATGCATCAAAAGCTGAAAATATGTAGTCTGAAAGTCATTTCGAGAAATTGACGTTTTAAGTTTCGGTTTCCAAATTCAAACGGATGTATCTTCGCCAATAATTGTCAGAAGTCAGAATTTCTTTCAACATTATGAAGCCCTTTTTATATATTTTGATTCTGCATCAAAAGCTGAAAATATGTAGTCTCAAAGTCATTTCGAGAAATTGACGTTTTAAGTCTCTGTTTCCAAATTCAAACGGATGTATCTTCGCAAATAATTGTCAGAAGTTAGAATTTCTTTCAACATTATGAACCCCTTTTTATATATTTTGATTCTGCATCAAAAGCTGAAAATATGTAGTCTCGAAGTCATTTCGAGATATTGGCGTTTTAAGTTTATTTTCCCAAATTCAAACGGATGTATCTTCGCCAATAATTGTCAGAAGTCAGAATTTCTTTCAACATTATGAAGCCCTTTTTATATATTTTGACTCTGCATCAAAAGCTGAAAATATGTAGTCGCAAAGTCGTTTCGAGAAATTGACGTTTTAAGTTTCTATTTCCAAATTCAAACGGATGTATCTTCGCCAATAATTGTCAGAAGTTAGAATTTCTTTCAACATTATGAAGCCCTTTTTATATATTTTGACTGTGCATCAAAAGCTGAAAATATGTAGTCTCGAAGTCATTTCGAGAAATTTACGTTTTAAGTTTCTGTTTCCAAATTCAAACGGATGTATCTTCGCCAATAATTGTCAGAAGTTAGAATTTCTTTCAACATTATGAAGCCCTTTTTATATATTTTGACTCTGCATCAAAAGCTGAAAATATGTAGTCTCGAAGTCATTTCGAGAAATTGACGTTTTAAGTCTCTGTTTCCAAATTCAAACGGATGTATCTTCGCAAATAATTGTCAGAAGTTAGGATATCTTGCAACATTATGAACCCCTTTTTATATATTTTGATTCTGCATCAAAAGCTGAAAATATGTAGTCTCGAAGTCATTTCGAGATATTGGCGTTTTAAGTTTATTTTCCCAAATTCAAACGGATGTATCTTCGCCAATAATTGTCAGAAGTTAGAATTTCTTTCAACATTATGAAGCCCTTTTTATATATTTTGACTCTGCATCAAAAGCTGAAAATATGTAGTCGCGAAGTCATTTCGAGAAATTGACGTTTTAAGTTTCGGTTTCCAAATTCAAACGGATGTATCTTCGCCAATAATTGTCAGAAGTTAGAATTTCTTTCAACATTATGAAGCCCTTTTTATATATTTTGATTCTGCATCAAAAGCTGAAAATATGTAGTCGCGAAGTCATTTCGAGAAATTGACGTTTCAAGTTTCTGTTTCCAAATTCAACCGGATGTATCTTCGTCAATAATTGTCAGAAGTTAGAATTTCTTTCAACATTATGAAGCCCTTTTTTATATATTTTGACTGTGCATCAAAAGCTGAAAATATGTAGTCTCGAAGTCATTTCGAGAAATTGACGTTTTAAGTTTCTGTTTCCAAATTCAAACGGATGTATCTTCGCCAATAATTGTCAGAAGTTAGAATTTCTTTCAACATTATGAAGCCCTTTTTATATATTTTGACTGTGCATCAAAAGCTGAAAATATGTAGTCTCGAAGTCATTTCGAGAAATCGACGTTTTAAGTTTCTGTTTCCAAATTCAAATGGATGTATCTTCGCCAATAATTGTCAGAAGTTTGAATTTCTTTCAACATTATGAAGCCCTTTTTATATATTTTGACTATGCATCAAAAGCTGAAAATATGTAGTCTGAAAGTCATTTCGAGAAATTGACGTTTTAAGTTTCTTTTCCAAATTCAAACGGATGTATCTTCGCCAATAATTGTCAGAAGTTAGAATTTCTTTCAACATTATGAAGCCCTTTTTATATATTTTGACTGTGCATCAAAAGCTGAAAATATGTAGTCTTGAAGTCATATCGCGAGATTGACGTTTTAAGTTTCTGTTTCCAAATTCAAACGTATGTATCCTCGCCACTGATTGTCAGACGTTAGAATTTCTTTCAACATTATGAAGCCCTTTTTATATATTTTGATTCTGCATCAAAAGCTGAAAATATGTAGTCTTGAAGTCATTTCGAGAAATTGACGTTTTAAGTTTCTGTTTCCAAATTCAAACGGATGTATCTTCGCCAATAATTGTCAGAAGTTAGAATTTCTTTCAACATTATGAAGCCCTTTTTATATATTTTGATTCTGCATCAAAAGCTGAAAATATGTAGTCTCGAAGTCATTTCGAGAAATTGACGTTTCAAGTTTCTGTTTCCAAATTCAAACGGATGTATCTTCGCCAATAATTGTCAGAAGTTAGAATTTCTTTCAACATTATGAAGCCCTTTTTATATATTTTGATTCTGCATCAAAAGCTGAAAATATGTAGTCTCGAAGTCATTTCGAGAAATCGACGTTTTAAGTCTCTGTTTCCAAATTCAAACGGATGTATCTTCGCCAATAATTGTCAGAAGTTAGAATTTATTTCAACATTATGAAGCCCTTTTTATATATTTTGATTCTGCATCAAAAGCTGAAAATATGTAGTCTCGAAGTCATTTCGAGAATTTGACGTTTTAAGTTTCTGTTTCCAAATTCAAACGGATGTATCTTCGCCAATAATTGTCAGAAGTTAGAATTTCTTTCAACATTATGAACCCCTTTTTATATATTTTGATTCTGCATCAAAAGCTGAAAATATGTAGTCTCGAAGTCATTTCGAGATATTGGCGGTTTAAGTTTCTTTTCCCAAATTCAAACGGATGTATCTTCGCCAATAATTGTCAGAAGTCAGAATTTCTTTCAACATTATGAAGCCCTTTTTATATATTTTGACTCTGCATCAAAAGCTGAAAATATGTAGTCGCGAAGTCATTTCGAGAAATTGACGTTTTAAGTTTCGTTTTCCAAATTCAAACGGATGTATCTTCGCCAATAATTGTCAGCAGTTAGAATTTCTTTCAACATTTCGAAGCCTTTTATATATATTTTGACTCTGCATCAAAAGCTGAAAATATGTAGTCTCGAAGTCATTTCGAGAAATTGACGTTTTAAGTTTCTGTTTCCAAATTCAACCGGATGTATCTTCGCCAATAATTGTCAGAAGTTAGAATTTCTTTCAACATTATGAAGCCCTTTTAATATATTTTGATTCTGCATCAAAAGCTGAAAATATGTAGTCTCGAAGTCATTTCGAGAATTTGACGTTTTAAGTTTCTGTTTCCAAATTCAAACGGATGTATCTTCGCCAATAATTGTCAGAAGTTAGAATTTCTTTCAACATTATGAAGCCCTTTTTATATATTTTGACTATGCATCAAAAGCTGAAAATATGTAGTCTCGAAGTCATTTCGAGAAATTGACGTTTTAAGTTTCTGTTTCCAAATTCAAACGGATGTATCTTCGCCAATAATTGTCAGAAGTCAGAATTTCTTTCAACATTATGAAGCCCTTTTTATATATTTTGACTCTGCATCAAAAGCTGAAAATATGTAGTCGCGAAGTCATTTCGAGAAATTGACGTTTTAAGTTTCGGTTTCCAAATTCAACCGGATGTATCTTCGCCAATAATTGTCAGAAGTTAGAATTTCTTTTAACATTTTGAAGCCCTTTATATATATTTTGATTCTGCATCAAAAGCTGAAAATATGTAGTCTTGAAGTCATTTCGAGAAATTGACGTTTTAAGTTTCTGTTTCCAAATTCAAACGGATGTATTTTCGCCAATAATTGTCAGAAGTTAGAATTTCTTTCAACATTATGAAGCCCTTTTTATATATTTTGATTCTGCATCAAAAGCTGAAAATATGTAGTCTTGAAGTCAATTCGAGAAATTGACGTTTTAAGTTTCTGTTTCCAAATTTAAACGGATGTATCTTCGCCAATAATTGTCAGAAGTTAGAATTTCTTTCAACATTATGAAGCCCCTTTTTATATATTTTGACTCTGCATCAAAAGCTGAAAATATGTAGTCGCGAAGTCATTTCGAGAAATTGACGTTTTAAGTTTCTGTTTCCAAATTCAACCGGATGTATCTTCGTCAATAATTGTCAGAAGTTAGAATTTCTTTCAACATTATGAAGCCCTTTTTATATATTTTGACTGCGCATCAAAAGCTGAAAATATGTAGTCTCGAAGTCATTTCGAGAAATTGACGTTTTAAGTTTCTGTTTCCAAATTCAAACGGATGTATCTTCGCCAATAATTGTCAGAAGTTAGAATTTCTTTCAACATTATGAAGCCCTTTTTATATATTTTGACTGTGCATCAAAAGCTGAAAATATGTAGTCTCGAAGTCATTTCGAGAAATTGACGTTTTAAGTTTCTGTTTCCAAATTCAAATGGATGTATCTTCGCCAATAATTGTCAGAAGTTAGAATTTCTTTCAACATTATGAAGCCCTTTTTATATATTTTGACTGTGCATCAAAAGCTGAAAATATGTAGTCTGAAAGTCATTTCGAGAAATTGACGTTTTAAGTTTCTGTTTCCAAATTCAAACGGATGTATCTTCGCCAATAATTGTCAGAAGTTAGAATTTCTTTCAACATTATAAAGCCCTTATTATATATTTTGACTGTGCATCAAAAGCTGAAAATATGTAGTCTCGAAGTCATTTCGAGAAATTGACGTTTTAAGTTTCTGTTTCCAAATTCAAATGGATGTATCTTCGCCAATAATTGTCAGAAGTTAGAATTTCTTTCAACATTATGAAGCCCTTTTTATATATTTTGACTGTGCATCAAAAGCTGAAAATATGTAGTCTGAAAGTCATTTCGAGAAATCGACGTTTTAAGTTTCTGTTTCCAAATTCAAACGGATGTATCTTCGCCAATAATTGTCAGAAGTTAGAATTTCTTTCAACATTATGAAGCCTTTTTTATATATTTTGATTCTGCATCAAAAGCTGAAAATATGTAGTCTTGAAGTCATTTCCAGAAATTGACGTTTCAAGTTTCTGTTTCCAAATTCAAACGGATGTATCTTCGTCAATAATTGTCAGAAGTTAGAATTTCTTTCAACATTATGAAGCCCTTTTTATATATTTTGATTCTGCATCAAAAGCTGAAAATATGTAGTCTCGAAGTCATTTCGAGAAATCGACGTTTTAAGTCTCTGTTTCCAAATTCAAACGGATGTATCTTCGCCAATAATTGTCAGAAGTTAGAATTTATTTCAACATTATGAAGCCCTTTTTATATATTTTGATTCTGCATCAAAAGCTGAAAATATGTAGTCTTGAAGTCATTTCGAGAATTTGACGTTTTAAGTTTCGGTTTCCAAATTCAAACGGATGTATCTTCGCCAATAATTGTCAGAAGTCAGAATTTCTTTCACATTATGAAGCCCTTTTTATATATTTTGATTCTGCATCAAAAGCTGAAAATATGTAGTCTCGAAGTCATTTCGAGATATTGGCGGTTTAAGTTTCTTTTCCCAAATTCAAACGGATGTATCTTCGCCAATAATTGTCAGAAGTCAGAATTTCTTTTAACATTATGAAGCCCTTTTTATATATTTTGACCCTGCATCAAAAGCTGAAAATATGTAGTCTCGAAGTCATTTCGAGAAATTGACGTTTTAAGTTTCGGTTTCCAAATTCAAACGGATGTATCTTCGCCAATAATTGTCAGAAGTTAGAATTTCTTTCAACATTATGAAGCCCTTTTTATATATTTTGACTCTGCATCAAAAGCTGAAAATATGTAGTCTCGAAGTCATTTCGAGATATTGGCGGTTTAAGTTTCTTTTCCCAAATTCAAACGGATGTATCTTCGCCAATAATTGTCAGAAGTCAGAATTTCTTTCAACATTTCGAAGCCCTTTATATATATTTTGATTCTGCATCAAAAGCTGAAAATATGTAGTCTTGAAGTCATTTCGAGAAATTGACGTTTTTAGTTTCTGTTTCCAAATTCAAACGGATGTATTTTCGCCAATAATTGTCAGAAGTTAGAATTTCTTTCAACATTATGAAGCCCTTTTTATATATTTTGATTCTGCATCAAAAGCTGAAAATATGTAGTCTTGAAGTCAATTCGAGAAAATGACGTTTTAAGTTTCTGTTTCCAAATTTAAACGGATGTATCTTCGCCAATAATTGTCAGAAGTTAGAATTTCTTTCAACATTATGAAGCCCTTTTTATATATTTTGATTCTGCATCAAAAGCTGAAAATATGTAGTCTCGAAGTCATTTCGAGATATTGGCGTTTTAAGTTCATTTTCCCAAATTCAAACGGATGTATCTTCGCCAATAATTGTCAGAAGTTAGAATTTCTTTCAACATTAGGAAGCCCTTTTTATATATTTTGACTCTGCATCAAAAGCTGAAAATATGTAGTCGCGAAGTCATTTCGAGAAATTGACGTTTTAAGTTTCTGTTTCCAAATTCAAACGGATGTATCTTCGCCAATAATTGTCAGCAGTTAGAATTTCTTTCAACATTATGAAGCCCTTTTTATATTTTTTGACTCTGCTTCAAAAGCTGAAAATATGTAGTCTCAAAGTCATTTCGAGAAATGGACGTTTTAAGTCTCTGTTTCCAAATTCAGACGGATGTATCTTCGTCAATAATTGTCAGAAGTTAGAATTTCTTTCAACATTATAAAGCCCTTTTATATATTTTGATTCTGCATCAAAAGCTGAAAATATGTAGTCTCGAAGTCATTTCGAGAAATTGACGTTTTAAGTTTCGGTTTCCAAATTCAAACGGATGTATCTTCGCCAATAATTGTCAGAAGTTAGAATTTCTTTCAACATTATGAAGCCCTTTTTATATATTTTGATTCTGCATCAAAAGCTGAAAATATGTAGTCTCGAAGTCATTTCGAGATATTGGCGGTTCAAGTTTCTGTTTCCAAATTCAAACGGATGTATCTTCGCCAATAATTGTCAGAAGTTAGAATTTCTTTCAACATTATGAAGCCCTTTTTATATATTTTGACCCTGCATCAAAAGCTGAAAATATGTAGTCGCGAAGTCATTTCGAGAAATTGACGTTTTAAGTTTCTGTTTCCAAATTCAAATGGATGTATCTTCGCCAATAATTGTCAGAAGTTAGAATTTCTTTCAACATTATGAAGCCCTTTTTATATATTTTGATTCTGCATCAAAATCTGAAAATATGTAGTCTCGAAGTCATTTCGAGAAATTGACGTTTTAAGTTTCTGTTTCCAAATTCAAACGGATGTATCTTCGCCAATAATTGTCAGAAGTTAGAATTTCTTTCAACATTATGAAGCCCTTTTTACATATTTTGACTCTGCATCAAAAGCTCGAAGTCGTTTCGAGAAATGGTCGTTTTAAGTTTCTGTTTCCAAATTCGAATGGATGTATCTTCGCCAATAATTGTCAGAAGTTAGAATTTCTTTCAACATTATGAAGCCCTTTTTATATATTTTGACTCTGCATCAAAAGCTGAAAATATGTAGTCTCGAAGTCATTTCGAGAAATTGACGTTTTAAGTTTCTGTTTCCAAATTCAAACGGATGTATCTTCGCCAATAATTGTCAGAAGTTAGAATTTCTTTCAACATTATGAAGCCCTTTTTATATATTTTGACTATGCATCAAAAGCTGAAAATATGTAGTCTCGAAGTCATTTCGAGAAATTGACGTTTTAAGTTTCTGTTTCCAAATTCAAACGGATGTATCTTCGCCAATAATTGTCAGAAGTCAGAATTTCTTTCAACATTATGAAGCCCTTTTTATATATTTTGACTCTGCATCAAAAGCTGAAAATATGTAGTCGCGAAGTCATTTCGAGAAATTGACGTTTTAAGTTTCGGTTTCCAAATTCAACCGGATGTATCTTCGCCAATAATTGTCAGAAGTTAGAATTTCTTTTAACATTTTGAAGCCCTTTATATATATTTTGATTCTGCATCAAAAGCTGAAAATATGTAGTCTTGAAGTCATTTCGAGAAATTGACGTTTTAAGTTTCTGTTTCCAAATTCAAACGGATGTATTTTCGCCAATAATTGTCAGAAGTTAGAATTTCTTTCAACATTATGAAGCCCTTTTTATATATTTTGATTCTGCATCAAAAGCTGAAAATATGTAGTCTTGAAGTCAATTCGAGAAATTGACGTTTTAAGTTTCTGTTTCCAAATTTAAACGGATGTATCTTCGCCAATAATTGTCAGAAGTTAGAATTTCTTTCAACATTATGAAGCCCTTTTTATATATTTTGACTCTGCATCAAAAGCTGAAAATATGTAGTCGCGAAGTCATTTCGAGAAATTGACGTTTTAAGTTTCTGTTTCCAAATTCAAACGGATGTATCTTCGCCAATAATTGTCAGAAGTTAGAATTTCTTTCAACATTATGAAGCCCTTTTTATATATTTTGACTGTGCATCAAAAGCTGAAAATATGTAGTCTCGAAGTCATTTCGAGATATTGGCGGTTTAAGTTTCTTTTCCCAAATTCAGACGGATGTATCTTCGCCAATAATTGTCAGAAATTAGAATTTCTTTCAACATTATGAAGCCCTTTTTATATATTTTGACTCTGCATCAAAAGCTGAAAATATGTAGTCGCGAAGTCATTTCGAGAAATTGACGTTTTAAGTTTCTGTTTCCAAATTCAAACGGATGTATTTTCGCCAATAATTGTCAGAAGTTAGAATTTCTTTCAACATTATGAAGCCCTTTTTATATATTTTGATTCTGCATCAAAAGCTGAAAATATGTAGTCTTGAAGTCATTTCGAGAAATTGACGTTTTAAGTTTCTGTTTCCAAATTCAAACGGATGTATCTTCGCCAATAATTGTCAGAAGTTAGAATTTCTTTCAACATTATGAAGCCCTTTTTATATATTTTGATTCTGCATCAAAATCTGAAAATATGTAGTCTCGAAGTCATTTCGAGAAATTGACGTTTTAAGTTTCTGTTTCCAAATTCAAACGGATGTATCTTCGCCAATAATTGTCAGAAGTTAGAATTTCTTTCAACATTATGAAGCCCTTTTTTACATATTTTGACTCTGCATCAAAAGCTCGAAGTCGTTTCGAGAAATGGTCGTTTTAAGTTTCTGTTTCCAAATTCGAATGGATGTATCTTCGCCAATAATTGTCAGAAGTTAGAATTTCTTTCAACATTATGAAGCCCTTTTTATATATTTTAACTCTGCATCAAAAGCTGAAAATATGTAGTCTCAAATTTGAAAGGTTTTTTTTTTTTTTTTTTAAAAATAAAAGGGGTTTTTTTTTCAAAAAAAATTGAGAAAATAAAATTTTTTTTAAATAAAAAAAACCTTTTTTATATATTTTGACTCTGCATCAAAAGCGAAAAAAGTCATTTCGAGAAATTGACGTTTTAAGTTTCTGTTTCCAAATTCAAACGGATGTATCTTCGCCAATAATTGTCAGAAGTTAGAATTTCTTTCAACATTATGAAGCCCTTTTTATATATTTTGACTCTGCATCAAAAGCTGAAAATATGTAGTCTCGAAGTCATTTCGAGAAATTGACGTTTTAAGTTTCGGTTTCCAAATTCAAACGGATGTATCTTCGCCAATAATTGTCAGCAGTTAGAATTTCTTTTAACATTTTGAAGCCCTTTATATATATTTTGATTCTGCATCAAAAGCTGAAAATAAGTAGTCTTGAAGTCATTTCGAGAAATTGACGTTTTAAGTTTCTGTTTCCAAAGTCAAACGGATGTATTTTCGCCAATAATTGTCAGAAGTTAGAATTTCTTTCAACATTATGAAGCCCTTTTTATATATTTTGATTCTGCATCAAAAGCTGAAAATATGTAGTCTTGAAGTCAATTCGAGAAATTGACGTTTTAAGTTTCTGTTTCCAAATTTAAACGGATGTATCTTCGCCAATAATTGTCAGAAGTTAGAATTTCTTTCAACATTATGAAGCCCCTTTTATATATTTTGACTCTGCATCAAAAGCTGAAAATATGTAGTCGCGAAGTCATTTCGAGAAATTGACGTTTTAAGTCTCTGTTTCCAAATTCAAACGGATGTATCTTCGCCAATAATTGTCAGAAGTCAGAATTTCTTTCAACATTATGAAGCCCTTTTTATATATTTTGACTCTGCATCAAAAGCTGAAAATATGTAGTCGCGAAGTCATTTCGAGAAATTGACGTTTTAAGTTTCGGTTTCCAAATTCAAACGGATGTATCTTCGCCAATAATTGTCGGAAGTTAGAACTTCTTTCAACATTATGAAGCCCTTTTTATATATTTTGATTCTGCATCAAAAGCTGAAAATATGTAGTCTCGAAGTCATTTCGAGAAATTGACGTTTCAAGTTTCTGTTTCCAAATTCAAACGGATGTATCTTCGTCAATAATTGTCGGAAGTTAGAACTTCTTTCAACATTATGAAGCCCTTTTTATATATTTTGATTCTGCATCAAAAGCTGAAAATATGTAGTCTCGAAGTCATTTCGAGATATTGGCGGTTCAAGTTTCTTTTCCCAAATTCAAACGGATGTATCTTCGCCAATAATTGTCAGAAGTTAGAATTTCTTTCAACATTATGAAGCCCTTTTTATATATTTTGACCCTGCATCAAAAGCTGAAAATATGTAGTCGCGAAGTCATTTCGAGAAATTGACGTTTTAAGTTTCTGTTTCCAAATTCAAACGGATGTATCTTCGCCAATAATTGTCAGAAGTTAGAATTTCTTTCAACATTATGTAGCCCTTTTTATATATTTTGACTCTGCATCAAAAGCTGAAAATATGTAGTCTCGAAGTCATTTCGAGAAATTGACGTTTTAAGTTTCTGTTTCCAAATTCAAACGGATGTATCTTCGCCAATAATTGTCAGAAGTTAGAATTTCTTTCAACATTATGAAGCCCTTTTTACATATTTTGACTCTGCATCAAAAGCTGAAAATATGTAGTCTCAAAGTCATTTCGAGAAATTGACGTTTTAAGTCTCTGTTTCCAAATTCAAACGGATGTATCTTCGCCAATAATTGTCAGAAGTCAGAATTTCTTTCAACATTATGAAGCCCTTTTTATATATTTTGACTCTGCATCAAAAGCTGAAAATATGTAGTCGCGAAGTCATTTCGAGAAATTGACGTTTTAAGTTTCTGTTTCCAAATTCAAACGGATGTATCTTCGCCAATAATTGTCAGAAGTTAGAATTTCTTTCAACATTATGAAGCCCTTTTTATATATTTTGACTCTGCATCAAAAGCTGAAAATATGGAGTCGCGAAATCATTTCGAGAAATTGACGTTTTAAGTTTCGGTTTCCAAATTCAAACGGATGTATCTTCGCCAATAATTGTCAGAAGTTAGAATTTCTTTCAACATTATGAAGCCCTTTTTATATATTTTGATTCTGCATCAAAAGCTGAAAATATGTAGTCTCGAAGTCATTTCGAGAAATTGACGTTTTAAGTTTCTGTTTCCAAATTCAAACGGATGTATCTTCGCCAATAATTGTCAGAAGTTAGAATTTCTTTCAACATTATGTAGCCCTTTTTATATATTTTGACTCTGCATCAAAAAGCTGAAAATATGTAGTCTCGAAGTCATTTCGAGAAATTGACGTTTTAAGTTTCTGTTTCCAAATTCAAACGGATGTATCTTCGTCAATAATTGTCGGAAGTTAGAACTTCTTTCAACATTATGAAGCCCTTTTTATATATTTTGATTCTGCATCAAAAGCTGAAAATCTGTAGTCTCGAAGTCATTTCGAGAAATTGACGTTTTAAGTTTCTGTTTCCAAATTCAAACGGATGTATCTTCGCCAATAATTGTCAGAAGTTAGAATTTCTTTCAACATTATGAAGCCCTTTTTATATATTTTGACTCTGCATCAAAAGCTGAAAATATGTAGTCGCGAAGTCATTTCGAGAAATTGACGTTTTAAGTTTCTGTTTCCAAATTCAAACGGATGTATCTTCGCCAATAATTGTCAGAAGTTAGAATTTCTTTCAACATTATGAAGCCCTTTTTATATATTTTGACTGTGCATCAAAAGCTGAAAATATGTAGTCTCGAAGTCATTTCGAGATATTGGCGGTTTAAGTTTCTTTTCGCAAATTCAGACAGATGTATCTTCGCCAATAATTGTCAGAAATTAGAATTTCTTTCAACATTATGAAGCCCTTTTTATATATTTTGACTCTGCATCAAAAGCTGAAAATATGTAGTCGCGAAGTCATTTCGAGAAATTGACGTTTTAAGTTTCGGTTTCCAAATTCAAACGGATGTATCTTCGCCAATAATTGTCAGCAGTTAGAATTTCTTTCAACATTATGAAGCCCTTTTTATATTTTTTGACTCTGCTTCAAAAGCTGAAAATATGTAGTCTCAAAGTCATTTCGAGAAATGGACGTTTTAAGTCTCTGTTTCCAAATTCAAACGGTTGTATCTTCGTCAATAATGTCCAAAGTCAGAATTTGTTTCAACATTATGACACCTTATTTATATACATTGATTCTGCATCAAAAGTTGAAAATATGTATTCTTGAAATAAAATCGAGGAATTGACGTTTTAAGTTTCTGTTTCCAAATTCAAACGGATGTATCTTCGCCAATAATTGTCGGAAGTTAGAACTTCTTTCAACATTATGAAGCCCTTTTTATATATTTTGATTCTGCATCAAAAGCTGAAAATATGTAGTCTCGAAGTCATTTCGAGAAATTGACGTTTCAAGTTTCTGTTTCCAAATTCAAACGGATGT